>NW_027370871.1:0-32557 GCF_046119375.1 Phyllobates terribilis
AAACACTTGAAATGCCCTAGAATGCCCTAGCAAATCCACGCAATACAGTCATGAAAATGATATTGTTAGTATTCCAAAAAAACTAATTCATAAACAAAATATCTTACAAATTCAGGACTCGAGATGCATCAATCGTTCTGCTGCCTGGATCTTTTAGAGAATCGAAAAGATAGAACTGTCCATTAAATAGGTCTATCACGTACAGAATCCAATGATTGTTGCATCATTTAAACGTAAATTGATAAAAATTAATGATTGCTTAAAATACTAATTATATATGAAACTTATTGAAAACACTTACTCTTGATTATATGGGAGCAAAAACAATTTGGCACTGTTAGCATTGAATACACGTTGGAAGTAAGTTGCTGGAACAGATGGTTCGGCCTTGATTCTTGTGCTTGACATCATCTCAGGACAGATGAATCAAATTCCAGAATTTTCAAATGCATATGTGTGATTGTCCAATAAATAACTGCACATTTAAAGGAAAAACAATTAAGAATGATAGTTGAACAGTTACATAAAAAGATTAAGATCTTATGCTCAAGGCTAGAAAAGGGAAAGATAGGTAAGTTCAAAATGGATTAAAACATTGTGTTTTCTCCATTTAAAGGGAGCTTTTGAACTCATGTGTGTGATGAGCGGATTGCTTGTATTTACTCTAGATGATTTTTCTATGTCAAGCTTATTAGACTTGGTGTTTGCAAACTCATAGAGCTCCTTCTTGTGCCTCCTCCAGGTGAAGGTTGTGTAGGGTTGTAGGATTGGGGTTTCGTGCAGCATTACAACCCGGTTTTAGGCCATCAATACTTTGGTCTCGTTGTTGATTGCACTTGGTTTCAATCACCACCTATCTCGTCTCTTTTCTCTTCCATTTTCGTGTTCTATTCAATTATGTTTTTGCACTTTTCAATTCTTATTTGCAATTCCGATTCTATTGAAGCTTGTGATTATGTTTGTGTGTTTCTATGGAGGTCTAGATCGGTCTTAGCCTAAGTGAGGCTGCATCAAGTGATACCACTTGATGCATCCTCACTTAGGCTAATACCGATCTAGACCTCCATAGATACACACAAACACAATCAACAAGCTTCAACAGAATCGGAATTGAAAAAACCGAATTGAATATGCAAAACAGAATTGAATTTAGCACGGAAATGGAAGAGGAAAAAGACGAGATAGATGGTGATTGAAACCAAGTGCAATCAACAACGAGACCAAAGGCTTGATGGCCTAAAACCGGGTTGTAATGCTGCACGAAACCCCAATCCTACAACCCTACACAACCTTCACGTGGAGGAGGCACAAGGAGGAGCTCTATGAGTTTGCAAACACCAAGTCTAATAAGCTTGACATAGACAAATCATCTAGAGTAAATACAAGCAATCCTCTCATCACACACATGAGTTCAAAATCTCCCTTTCAAAGGAGAAAACACAATTTTTAATCCATTTTGAACTACCAAGATAGAATGCCAAGGGGGGCTTAAATAGGATGACTAGCCGACCCTTGGTCTTCAAATCACACGGCTATTAATGTCTTAAAACATAGAAGCCACACGGCTTAAAACAAAGACATAAAATGCAATTGTCCAAATACTAGAAAAGGGAAAGATAGGTAAGGTCTTCAAGCCATCTTCTTGGAGTTTCTTGGCTCTTGATCTAGTGATGAAATCAACTTCAAGTAGAGGTGCTCCCGCATCATTCCCTCCTTCTTAGAAAAGAATTCTTCCTTGAATCTTCAATGTGGTCAAGCCAAGGGGAGGACTTCTTCTAGCTCTTACAATGCAGCCTAGTAAGCATCGTTCCTTTGCCAACTTGTCCTTAGCTTTGCTTGCTTTGGCTTGACGCTTAGGACCCTTCCAAGGTTATAGAGGACTTGAGCTTCTATGGCCACCTAGTTAATAATCTTCTTCATCAACAATTGGCAACTTCATCTCCACCTTGCATTCACTAACCAACTCCTTATCTAGATAGTTACTTGGCTTGTCCACCTCGAGGTTGTCTTCATTTAACTTGTATTCTTTCATGGGATGAGCTCTCATACTTCTGGGTTGCAAGGCTTCCAATTGAGCCCTTGTGGTAGCTAGATTATCATCAGGTTGATCTTGCAAAAGTGGAGGAGCTCTCATACTTCTGGGGCACAAGGCTTCCAATTGAGCCCTTATGGTAGCTAGATTATCATCAGGTTGAGCTTGCAAAAGTGGAGTACAAGATTGTTCCTTGCTTCCTTGCTCTCAGTTGTAGGGAGTGCTTTTAGGGTTAGGCTTCCAATTGGAGTTGCTAGATTGCCCACGGCTTGTAGTGTAGTTGCTCTTGGACTTAAGCCTCCTCTCTATCTTGATTGCATTGTGAAGTAGTTCCACGGCTGTCCTACAAGGATACATGTATACTTCATAGGAAATGTTAGAATTGAGAATTCTTATGTACCTTGCAATGGTGGAATCTTCATCTTCTCTTACTCCAACCTTGAGCATAGCATGTTGCATGGCATTGTAGGCTTCTTCTACACTCATACTTCCTTGTTTATGGCTCTCCAATCTCTGCCTAAGTTCTCTTGTGTAATAGGGAGGCACAAACCGATTTCTGAGCAATACATTCATTTGCTCCCAGGTACGGACTGGTTGATCAAGCTTCCTAGTTCTTTCCTTGACTAAGTTGTCCCACCAAGCTAGGGCAAAACCCATTGAATTCCATGGTAGCTAGTTGTACCTTTCTTTACTCGGGGAAATTATGGCAAGTCCTAATCTGCTCCACCTTGGTCTCCCATTCCATGTATAGATCAGCGTCACTTGTTCCTTCAAATGTAGGGATCTTCACCTTGACTCTTCCCAATCCATCTTGCTCAGGCTCTCTCCTCCTAGCTTGTAATCCTCTTTGACATGCCCTTCTCCAATCCTCATAATCATCAATGGCTTCATCTTCATCCTGAAATTCATCAACAAACTCATGGTGTCTAAAAGGGTTAGGAGATCTAGGATTAGAATGTTCTTCCCTTAGACGCCGAGGGATGTGTATGGTTGGAGGGTACATAGGGTTCATCCTAGCTTGTTGGTCTGGATTTGGAAGGTTAGGGACATTTCCTCTAAGTAGATTCTCAGCCCTAAGCATAGCCTCTCTTCTTGCTTCCTCGTATTGCCCTTCTTGTGTAGGAGAGGTACTCGGCCATCTTGATTAGAATTCTGACCAAGCTCCATGTGGGTACCTAAAAGAGTGGGTCTAGGTGTGGATTGTCTCTTGAGAATGTTTATGTCGGACGCGAGGGAGTTGATGCTATCCGTGAGGCTCTTAAGGATGCTATAGAGCTCCGATTGTTGAGGTGTTGGACTCCTTGCATTGGCCCTCTCATTGTCTTCCTCTTTATGATCCCTAGGATTGGACATGATCAAAACAAACAAATACTGAACTAGATTAAGTTAGATTGATAATAACAACTCTCAATTGTTTCCCGAACCAAGTGTGTGATCACACAACTCTCTTGTTGATTGTACTCCTCTAACTTGATGCTGATTTTTAAAGATCAAACCTTTCAACCTAGTGCTTAGTCACGTCAAGAGCTCAATCAGTTTGAAACAAAGATATGAAGTCACTCCTCTCAGATTGCTAGAATTAGAAAAGCAACCTAGTGTTTAAGCACAAATTTAAGCCTTAGAATACGTGATTACCTTCAAGTCGAGTCTGAATTGAGTCAAGAAGGCCCTCGGACATGTCTAGCCTTGTCAAACCTTGATGAATGTGGAGCTAAGGACTAGATGGCTAAGGTCAAAGGGTAGGATCAAGGGCTCATGGCAATCCCTTGTTCTCCTTCTTCAAAGTTGTCTCGGAAAGGACTTACTAAACGGTTCTGGAGTATTAGATCTACTCTGAGGTATTAGAACCCAGTTCGTTTCCTTAGACCGATGCATAATACTGTAATTCAGACTACTAACCCGAGTTGAGACACTAACCGGTTTAGTAGACCCTGATCCGTCCTATTTATGCGGTTTCTTTTCTTTCACTTGGCCCGCCTGATTTTTATAATTAATGGACCTTGGCTTTTTTATGAATTTAAATTAATGGAATCAAAAGAAATACGAAGAGTTTCTATTAATTGGAAGCATTTAAAGGAGGAATATTCTAGTCGTGGAGAGGTGAATGGTCAGGCAATTAATGGCAGTTACCTAGTCTTGGGGAGGTGAATGGTCAGGCAATTAATGGCATTTTCTTTGGAATTTTGGCCCTAGTAACCGTCCCCCTTGCTGCACACTCAAGAACAATGAAGAACAGCCATTGAAGAACACCAACCAAAACGCCGGCTAGATCTTCGTCTCCTTTGGTTTTTCGCAAGATCAATGGAGTGTTTTGGCTAAAGGATTTGACAAGGGTGAGACCACGCCTACTGACCTTCTTTGTATCAATCAAGCTGTTCTTTTAGGCGTTCAAACCTGCACACATTAAACTCACAAAAATCAGAATTCTCTCGCAAATGACTCAAACTCAACACATGACCAGAAATGGATAGATTGCTGATCAAGTTGAGTTTTAGAGGGTATGTATGGAGTTAGCCGGCTCTGATACCACTTGATGCAGCGTCACTTAGGCTAAGACTGATCTAGACCTCCATAGAAACACACAAGCACAATCAACAAGCTTCAATAGAATCAGAATTGCAAAAACCGAATTGAATATGCAAAACAGTATTGAATTTAGAATGAAAATGGAAGAAAAAAAAGACGAGATAGATGGTGATTGAAACCAAGTGCAATCAACAACGAGAACAAAGGCTTGATGGCCTAAAACCGGGTTGTAATGCTGCACGAAACCCCAATCCTACAAACCTACACAACCTTCATGTGGAGGAGGCACAAGGAGGAGCTCTATGAGTTTGCAAACACCAAGTCTAATAAGCTTGACATAGACAAATCATCTAGAGTAAATACAAGCAATCCGCTCATCACACACATGAGTTCAAAAGCTCCCTTTCAATGGAGAAAACACAATGTTGTAATCCATTTTGAACTACTAAAATAGAATGCCAAGGGGGGCTTAAATAGGATGACTAGCCGACCCTTGGTCTTCAAATCCTTAAATAGGATGACTAGCCGACCCTTGGTCTTCAAATCACACGCCTAACATATCTTAAAAACATAGAAGCCACAAGGTTTAAAACAAAGACATAAAATGCAATTATCCAAATACTAGAAAAGGGAAAGATAGGTAAGGTCATGAAGCCATCTTCTTGGACTCAAAAGTGAGTAGAGTCCTAGCCTTAACCATTGTGTCCTCAACTTCCATAGAGTTACCTTGAAGGCTGAATTGAGTGACAAAAGTGGTTAAGTCTTCTTGTAGTTTCTTCGCTCTTGATCTAGTGATGGAATCAACGTCAAGTAGAGGTGCTCCCGCATCATTGATAGTTGACAATTAAAAGATAAAGATTAATATTTACATCATGTAGACTTGAATCACCGAAATGTTTATGCAATCCTCCTTAAGGAATTATTCTACATCGGATGCAGTGACATATATTTCTTGATCTATCACATAATTCCAAACTCATGCATCCAATGGGATGGGAGTATTATCATATATATCTCCCGGGGCCGAAGACATAACAAATTGAAACCACTTGCACTATTGGCCATGACCTTGAATTGCTTCGTTTTCTTCTTTCTTTCTTTTTGTAGCTGATTCTTCCTTTTTTCGATCACAGCTACCAACCACTTCTTTGTTAGACTGAGACTCGTTGAGTACAAACAAGGAAGATGTAATATCATTCAATATAACTATCCCGCCAAGGGCCTAATTTATGAAATCTATCCCGCCAAGGGCCTAAATTATGAATTCTACCCCACCAAGGGCCTAAATAGATAATAATATGCAACTGACCTGCCAAGGGCCTAAATTGACTTACCTTTGTATTTTTGGCACTGTCATCCACCTTTTTCGAGAGAAATGACTTGGACTTCTTTATTGGGCGTGGAGTAGTATAGTCCTATATATATTTGAATTATAGATGAGCAAGAGTGAGTAAGTGAAACCATCACCAGTAGGCACCTCCTAAGTTAGAGAAATGACTTTGACTTCTTACCTCGTCGTCTTTGAAAATCACTAAGCGGATCGGCCATTGCACGAAGCTGCCCTGAGCACCGTCTAAGTTAGTGAAACCATCACCCGTAGGCACCGGAAGAATATCATCATGATTTCCATCATAAACAAAATCAACTTGAACTTTGTAGTGATCAGGCTTCATCGGTGTAAAATGCTGGGACGATGCATCATTTGTGGGTTGTACCATACCATCCGCTACGAGCACTTTGTTACCAAAACCTTTATCCTCAAGGCAAGATGGCATGGAATCCTTTCCTGCTTAAGAGGTATTTTAATTTATGTTATAAGAGGTATTTGGACATAAAGATTTCATGATAAAATTGTTGCATCAGTCATAGTTCAGCTGACGTGGTTGCGGTGTGGAATTAGGACAAGTGGTAGAGGGTGCATCAACATTAGGTTTCAAGATCGGTAGTAGAAGTGAAGTGTGGTTGATTTATGTGTAACATGGAGCTTATTTGCTTTTGTAGGACCTCAGCCACCCTTTTATCTAACTCACCTTCGAACTCCTTTCTAACTTCAGCTCTGATCAATTCGATTAGATCTGAAGAAGCTTCACTAGAACATCTTCTTTGTCGTTCTCTTGGACCGAAAGAAACTCTATAACCCACAGTTCCACCTATTGCCTTGACACGACCACGATGATATTTTTTCCCAATGGCTTCGGTGAAGGCATCCTCATCATCCTCAAACGTAAGGTTTCCTTTTTCTTCTTCTTCGTTATACTCCTCCTATGATGCCAATTAGAAAAGTATAAATTAGTTCATATTTACAAGTAAATATAAGTAAATACTCATTGTGAAGCACTACTTACAACTTTTCTTGCAATTTCTACGGCATCCTTATCATTCGTGCTAACTTCCCACTTTCCGTCCGCAGTTCGAACTTGATGAGCCAAAACCCATTCCTTTTATCTTTATTTTCTAGCTCTAGTAACCGATGAGTTCACTGGGGAGCTACTTGACAGAGATATAGCTGCTTCCTCTAGGAGTCGTCCTTCTTTTATCCACTCATGCCGTTTTCTAATATAACCCGCCTGGCCGATGCGATGAGGATTCTTGTTCTGGGCTGCACTTGCCTTTGCTTTCACACTACGAGCCAGTCAAAAGTAAAGAGCATTATCACCAATGAGTTAGAAACATTACTACCAATGACTCTGGCCTATAACGAAGTAGCACTAAAAGGAAATAACATTATTACCAATGACTCTGGCTTGTGATATTCTTGAACAAAATCTAACCAATCAACCTCTGAAATAGGGTGGTAGACATCCCAATGAATCTTGTATCTAGGATTCTTCGACGGCTTGAACGTCTTAGTTATCCATCGAGCTACCAACTTCCTCTTAAAATATCCAAAGCGTTTTGCCACACATGAATGGAAATATTTTTCCCTTGATTTATCCACATCATCAATGATGTGGAACATAAGCTGTGAATTTGTACAATAAGTTAATGATAGTTAATATAGTATATATTCAAGGTGTAATTTAAAAAGACATTATACCTTGGTCTCCTCCCAAAACCCTTGCCTTGTCTACTCATCTATCTTTCGGTATTCTTTCTCGTTAATATTAATTCTTTGAGCACAACTCCCAACTTGCTTTCCGTATTGTTTTGACCATTGGCCATCTGGGACATTAAACGCATTATACTCAAGGTGCATAGGCTGTTTTACTTGAACACCTTTTGACGGACCACGCCCTTTATGAATCTGTGTAATTGCGCTAACACCTTGTGATTCGGGATCGCCTTGGGTGGGACAAATAGCATTTTCTCTTTCATCAGCCATCCTAAGCTAGAATTCCTGCAACAAAGTAAAAAAAATAATTATATCATGATTTCATGAGTAGATATAAAAAAAATAGGCTAATGGTTAGTATATGATTCCACCTCATCTTATTCATTAGTGATTTGTAACCCATATTCCCTCCCTATGATTTGTACGGATATGATTAGTATTATTTATATCTTCCTCCTCGGGTAATGGTTGAACAACAGTTGATAACAAGGGTGTATCGTCATACTCGTCATACTCATATTCATCCACAACATCATCAATAAGAAGAATATGCCTTTTACCTTGGGCAACGACACGCCATCTAGTATCAACATTGTCTACCACATAAAAAATCTGCTTAGCTTGTGATGCTAGGATGAATGGTTCGTCACTATCACATAATCGGTCAAAGTTTACCAATGTCAAACCCGGATAAATTTCATCTTGCTTCACCCCGTTAGGGTTGTTGACCCACTTGCAACGGAAAACAAGGATTGTAAAATTGTTATAATCATGCTCCCAAATTTCTTCGATAACACCATAATACGATTGTGTCGCATCAACCGGTCTTTTGTCCTTAGCGCTCGCATAGACCCTAGATGATGCAATAACCTTCACTCCACTATTCTGCACCACACTCTTTTCATCTTGTCTTCTAGTGTAGAATGTGAACCCATTGATATCATATCCTTTGTAAGACCGAACACATAGTCGAGGACCCCGAGATAACCACTTGACCGTATCAGAAACGTCATGTTCTTTCCTATGTTCCTCACCTACTTCCTTCTTAAACCAATCAACAAATGTCCGATTATGTTCCCGCATCAAAGCTCTTTCATTCAATTCCGGATTATTGTGCTGCAATTCAGTGTAATGCTTTTCTATGTAAGGATTCACCTTTGTAAGATGCTGCAACACACAAAGATGTGACTTATTCTTCCTTTTAGATGGAGGAGATATTACATTTTTACCAATTACTCCCTCTCCTTCAAGCCTCCCTGTATGACGAGATTTTGGAAGACCTATTGGATGAAGCCTTTGACAAAAACTCAGCTGCGTATTGAGATATCTCTTCATGAAGGACTCCACGAATGATACGACCCACTGGATTCGCCCGATTCCTTACTTTGTCCTTTAAACTGCCAAAAAATCTCTCAAAAGGATACATCCATCTAAAATATACCGGATCACATAACTTAATTTCTCAAACCAAATGAACAATTAAGTGCAGAATTATAACATAGAAACACGGCGGAAAGTACATTTCAAATCAACACAAAGTTTCGACAATATCAACGTGGAGAGCATCCAATATTTCCAGATCAATAACCTTAGCACATATCGAACTGAAAAAGACGCACAGTTTTGTTATAAAATGTCTCACGTGTTTCGGCAATATCGCACGAAGGGCTATCGGTAAGAAAACATTAATCAATACATGACAATCATGAGACTTCATACCAATCAACCAAAGGACCGAAAGAGAAACTAGACGTTTTACATTTGACGAATACCCCGATGGAACCTTAATGCCATGTAAGCACTCACAAAACACGTTTTTCTCCTTTCTTGACATTGTGTAACAGGCCGGAGGCAGAAAAGTCTTTTTACTATCTGGTTTTACTACCGACCACAAATCTGGTCGAATATTCCTCTCCTTCATATCAAAACAAACGTTCTGATTGTCTTTCGTCTTTCCGGGTATATTTAGCAAATTCCCAATTATGGCATCACAAACATTCTTTTCAATGTGCATCACATTGAGACAATGCCTAACCGACAAATCTTTCCAATAAGGAACATCCCATAGTATAGACACTTTCTTCCATAAAACACCCTTTTTAGATTTGGACTTGAAGCACTTGCCATATTTAGTGTCAACATTTTTAATCCGTTCATAAACTTGTGATCCTGTCAAAGGTGTATGAGCTACTCCTTCCTCGGTGTACCCATTGAACTCCTTCTTCTTTTTACGGTAAGGGTGATATCGACTAAGGAACTTCCGGTACTCCAGATACAAATTTTTCCTTTAATTTCTCAAGTAGGCGGGTTTCACATCTTCTTCACATATTGTGCATGCTTGTTCTCCTTTGGTTTTGTACCCAGACAAGTTTACATATGCCGGAAAGTCATTTATGGTACAAAAAACATAGCTCGCAAGGTAAAGTTTGAATTGGTGTATGCATCGAACATTGGGACACCTTCATTCCACAATAATTTCAAATCATCTACAAGTGGAGCAAGATACACATCTATCTCATTCCAAGGTTTCTTAGGCCCGGAGATGAGGAGTGATAACATGATATACTTGCGCTTCATACACAACCATGGAGGAAGATTATAAATCTCTAGAAGAACCGGCCAGGTGCTATGTTGGCTTCTTAAAGTACCATACAGACTCTCACCATCTGTACATAAAGCAAGTCTGAGATTCCTAATCTCATCACCAAATTCAGAATATTTCTTATCAGTATTTCTCCATTGACGAGAATCAGCAGGATGTCTAAGGTGTCCATCTTTCTTTCTCCCTTCCGCATGCCATCGCAGATTTTTGGCATCCTTCTTTATCGAAAACAAACGATGAAACCTAGGTATTATTGGAAGATACCACATAACCTTAGTTGCTGGGCCCCTATTAGCCGAATTTACCCCTTTACGCTTGTAACGAGATGCACCACACTTTGGACACTCATTCAATTTTTCATGTTCATTTCTGTAAAGCATACAATCATTTAGGAAAGCATCTATCTTGACTACATCTAAGCCTAAGGGAAACATCAATTTTCTGGCGTAATAAGTAGAGATAGGCATCTCATTGCCTTCTGGTAAAAATTCACCTAACCATTCCAATAAGGTGTTGAAACTTCCATCAGTCCAACCAGAAGCACATTTCAAGTTGTAAAGTACTGACACAGCCTCTAACTTGCTAAATTTTGTACACCCAGGATACAATGGAGTCTCTGCAGCCTTTGATACCTGTTCGAACATCTGAGGTCGTTTGTTCAAGTGATCTCTCACCCCATCCATCATCCCATTTATTTCATCATCTTCTTGGTCATCATCATCATCCATCTCATTATTCTCAGAAATATCATCATCACTATCATCAGTGTCTACCCGAACATCAAACTCATTGACACTAGAACTTGGACGATCAGGTATTTTCTCACCATGCCAAAACCAAACATGATAATCTTCTTTGAAACCACGACAAAATAACTGATCCTCAATCTCATTAATATCATCTAACCGCCTTATATTCTTACAATCACGGCAAGAACAATAGATTTTTTCTACTTTCGTACTTCGTTTGTGTGCTAAAGCACATCTAATAAACTCCTCAACCCCACTCAAGTATTTTGTCGTAGTATGGTCACCGTACATCCAAGGACGACTCATTTCTAGTAATAATTGCAAAAAGAGGAAGATTTAATATCATTTCTAATAACTATCCCGCCAAGGGCCTAAATTATGAATTCTATCCCGCCAAAGGCCTAATTTAATAGATAATAATACGCAACTAAGCAAGAAAAAATACAAACTCGACTATCCCGCCAAGGGTCTAAATTATGAAATCTATCCCGCCAAGGGCCTAAGAAATTAGGGTAGAAGTATTACCTTGATCCAATATCGATTCTTCAAGACAACGCCTCAATAAACTCCTTCAATGCACAAGCTATAACCACAAAAAATAGTATATGAATTAGGTGTATACTTTTCATATTTTCATTGGGGCATTTCATCAAACACCTTCAAGGCACAAGCTATAAACAGAAAAAATACACAAATTCGGGATAGATTTAAACATTTAAATGCACAAGTTGTTAGTATTAGTTGTTTTTATTTGACTAGGATGAAAGATAGTATATGAATTAGGGGTATATTTTTCATATTTTCATAGAGGCATTTCATCAAACACCTTGAATGGACAAACTATAAACACAAAAAAATACACAAATTCGGGATAGAATACGAGAACGCGCGCGGACCGGAGACGAAACGAGTTGGTAGATAGAATACTTACCGGCCAGCAAAGACGAAGACGAGAACGCGAAGATGAAGACGAGAACGCGCGCGAAGATTTATTTGTTCACGATCCAGAAATATAGCGGACGTTTTTGCCGACTTTAAGGCAAGGGATTCACGACTTGGTGATTGACAACATGGCTGGAAATCAAACTCTGCGACAACATACGGACCCAGACGTGATGCAACAACAACTAGGAGTAACGCTGCCTGCCCTAGATGCTGGTGTCACGTTCGAGCTCATGACTGGTTTCATCAATCTGCTGCCAAAATTCCATGACCTGGTTGGGGAAGACCCGATTATGCATCTGAATGAGTTTCACGACATCTGCAGCTGCAGTAAGCTGAGTAACGTCACCAAAGAGCAGATAAAGATTAGAGCTTTCGATCTTAAGTTGAAAGATAATGCGGGACAACGGTATTATTTGCTACCCACAGGGAGTATTGACACTTGGGAGAAGCTACACAAAGCCTTCCTTAGTAAGTATTTCCCTTCCAAGAAGGTTGTTGCTTTGAAAAGAGTGATTGTTATTCATAGGAGCTTATTATATGGTGTTAATTAGCGACTATTAGATTAGGTTTAGTGTTATTTAGGTGCTTAACGAGTGGTATTCCCGAAATCCGGTTTGGAGTTCATTTATGGATTAGTGGGATGCTCGTAAGCGGTTTTGAGTGGTTTTATCATGGAGATCCCAGTTGTGCTCACTTTTAGTGCATTCGGCATGGAGCTAGAGGAAGTATGCCATGCCTACACCTAAGGAGAAGCCGATAGGCAAAGCTGAGCTACCTCGACGATTGTAGAAGACCGAAGACCATCTCAGGAGGAGAAGTCACGACCGAGATGGAGCATCATGACCAGGAATCAGCCTCAGTTGAAGCTGTCATGACAGAGACAGGCATGTCACGATCGCGACTTAGCTGCATTTGAGGTGTCAGGACCGAGACTATCTATCAGGATCGCGACAAGCCACAAACATGATAACTAGAGCAAAGTCAAGATCGCGACCACTGTGTCACGATTGTGAAGAAGACACAGACGGCCCATTAATGGAAGATTTGATCCGAGATTTTATTAGTTATTTCCACATCTTTTTATTTATTTTCATTTATTTTTATTCCCTTTAATTGGAGACTATATAACCCTTAGGAAATTAGGTTAGAATCATCTTGACTTCATTATTCTTTTGCCACATTCATTTAATTAGAACTCATCAGCAGCCAAGAAGAAAGCTTCCACCTTTATTCCACTTTCACCATCTTCCCTGGTTTGTTTTCCCATAATTCATCCATATTATTCATTGCTTTCGAATGTCTAAGTGTGGCTAAGTTCTTTCTAGTTCATTCTTTAGGCTAAAGCCATTGTTCTAGGTTTGTTGTGAGAATTCTTATTTTATTTCTAAAGATAATTTTAGGATTGTTTTATGATTTCTTGTGCTTTATTGATTGTATTGATTGATCTTGATTTCATCTAGGTTGCAAACTAGGTTAATTATTATCCATCATATTGCCAGGCTTGATAATTCGATTTGAAAAGTCTTGTCTTTAGGTAGCGAGCAGAATTTGCATAGACTATTAGCGAGTGCTTATTGTGTAAAGATTATAAACCTGTGTCGAGTATCGTCGATTTTCCAATGGTATTGCATAGGCCTACTTATCTTTGATCTTTATGTTGTTGTGCTTTTGAGCCTTGTGATTTCATTGGTTATTGCTTACAATAAGGGTTTTTTTAGGACTATTTCGACTAGTTGCTATTTACGAACAAAGAGTAGGACAACCAAATTAACCAATTCAGAATATAAATTAATAGAATTCGATGATCAACATTCCAATTGAATAATGCGCTGATGATAGAAGGAGTGAGCTTCATAACAATAATTGTTTACAACCCAACCAATATTGCTTTTACATTTGCTCAATTGCTTAGTTACTAAGATTACACATAACCCCCCCCCCCCCCTAGTTACTACTTGGTAGCACCATAGGAAATAAACTATCGTTCTGGCTCTCTTGTGATTTGACCCCTACTTACCGCTTTAGTAGTGGATTCGTTAAGTTGGGTATCTTTGATAGGCACAACAACCATTAGTCGCCTATCAGCTGTGGTGGAACAACGTGAAGACGAGTCACTATACGACTACGTCGAGGGGTTCATAAGATTATGCACTAGCTGCCCATTCCATGAGTTCGAGGAGAAAGACTTGGTGACCCACCTTTACAATGGGTTACTTGATCATGAGAGAAGGCTAGTAGACGCTCCATGCAATGGTAGTGTGCTGAATTTGACTCCTGCTGAAGCCAGAGCCCGAATAAATGAAATAGCTGAAGGGACTAGGTGTTTTGGGAGGACGTATACCAAGAAAGGAGCCAATGCTGTGAGTTCCGAAGATCCTGGATGGAAGAGTGAGATCGCCGAGTTAAAAAGTATAATCAAGGGTATCACACTTGGTAATCAGAGGCAAGCACGACTATGCGGTATTTGTGCAAATGAAAGTCATGACACTGATGCGTGCCTGCAACTGCAGGATCCAACTATTGCTAAAGTGCATGTTGTTGGAGGTTTTGGGCCTTCCAGACCTTGTATGAGCAGAATAACAACTACAATTCGAGAGAAAATAACAACAACAACTACAACCCGAGGGGCAATGATCATCCTGGTTTTACATGGAGGGAACTGGCTGGTGGGCAGAATCAACAACAATATCAATACAATAATCACTACCGCGCTCCATACCCACCAAAGCCACAAGGGCCATCTATAGAGGAAATGCTCAAATCTTTGACCCAACACTTCACCACTCATGTCCAGACGACAGAATCAAGCATCAAGAGTTTCGATAAACAATGTGGGAAATTGGCCGAAGCTATCTCTAACCTCACGCAACAAAAATCGAGGAATCTTCCCTCTCAAACCGAGAGAAATCCGAGAGAGAACGTTAGCGCTATGCACTTGAGAAGTGGACGAAAACTCGACAAAAAGCTGGAAGAAGAGAAGCTGCAAGAGGAAGCTGGGCAGTTGTCACGACAGAGACAAGGCTGTCACGATCGAGACTTTGCCCCAGAGGAGACATTACGATTGAGACAAAGGAATCATGACCGAGAAGGCGGTGATTTGGTTTCCGAAAAAGTTGACGAAGAGGGTCATGACCGTGACACTGTGTCACGATTGAGACTAAGCTTCAGTTTTCACCATCACGATCGTGACCAATTATCTCAACCGAGACCCAGTGATGATGTCCGTGACTCGAAACCGCTGAATGCTGACAACGATTATGAGGACAGAGGTGACTTCAAGTTGAGGCAAAAAAACTATGTGAGCCAAATTTCCCTCCATTGTACTCCGGGAAACCACCTGAACCATTCCCAGAAGCCTTGAAAGACACGCGCAGACATCCGAACGACAAGGAAATCTTCAAAACGTTTAGTAAGTGTGAGGTAAACATCCCTTTGCTTAAACTCGTCAAAAGTGTTACTCGTTATGCTAAGTTCTTGAAGGAGCTCTGCACCATGAGGAGGAACCAAAAGCTGAAAGGGAAGCACAATGTTGCAGGTCAGCGAGAGTGTTTCTGCAGCCATCCAGCAGAAGATAGCAACCAAGTGCTCGGACCCAGGTATGGTGAGTATCCCCTGTATTATTGGTAAGACTAATATTGATAGGGCCACGCTAGATTTGGATGCTTCTATTAATGTTCTACCTTACTCGTTATACAAGTTTCTAGGATTAGGACCTTTGAATGAAACTGGGATTGTAATTCATCTAGCTGACAGGTCTATGGTTTACCCGAAAGGGATAATCGAAGATGTGTTGGTTATGGTGGATAAACTTGTATTTCCTGCGGATTTCTATGTGTTGGATATGAATCATGATGCGCAGGCTGCACCTATCCTTCTGGGTAGACCCTTCACGAGGACAGCCAAAACTAAGTTTGATCTAGACACCGGGGCGCTTACACTCGAGTTTGACAGGGATGTTGTTAGTTTTAACATATATGAAACTACGACACAACCCCCGGATGATAACTTGGTATTTTCTATTGATAATGTTATTAAAAACCCCAAACTATGTTCGGATGCGTAGCGCACCCCCCTTCCTAATTCTATTTTGGGCGGTAGCCCCACCTCTCTAACCCCATAGGGCGAGAAACCTTCTAGTACAGTTATGTAGGTTACAAAGAAAGCAAGTGCACAGCCTCAAGTTGAGTCGATGTGTGGGGGAATTATGAAGAAAAAGGTAAACCAAAGGTGGAGAGTCGCAGAGGTGAATGGTCTAAAGTTCAAACCCTTACATTACTGGTTCATATAAGAAATTCTGAAATCGGAGGTTCCAATGGGACGGAAAGACGCTGGATGATTCATTCAACGTTGTGCTACGACGATAACAAAGGCGTTGATCGGTAGGCAACCCGGGGGAGTAGTACTGACTTTTCTCCCATTATTTTGTTTTGTTTTTGTTTCTTTTTTAGGGAAAATCTCGGAGTTAGCATATAGGAAGCCATCGGAGGAGTAAAAACGACACCAACCTTCCTCAGCTACACGTGTCCCGATCGTGACACCTGCAATAAAAAAATTATAAAATTATAAAATCCCAAAAGCCACATCAGCCGGCCCTAATTACCTTACCCCCTCCCCCCCCCCCGACCGAGACCCTCACAAACAATCCCCCTCAATTTGCTTCTTCTTCTTCTTCCCCAAATCACCCAATCTCCATTTCTTCCCAAAATTCAAGCGTTTCCACCCTCATTGTACTTCAAATCCATTCACAATCTCTACACAAAACCTCTACCACCATCTCCTCACTCATCTCTCTCATATTCACCCTCACATCACCAATTTCCCACAAGAACCCTAAACCCCGAATTCCACAAATCAACCTCAAATCTACCTTTTCCTCCACCAAATCGACACCACACCACGTGATTTGAGCTATACATTTGACCCTTGAAGTAGTGTTCAAAGAAGACAGGGAACAAAGCCACCACGGTGAGGAGAAGCTTTCAAATCTCGCCCAACACACCGTGTCACGACCGAGACATCACCATCAAGATCGAGACACAGCCTCAGTCGATGCACAACGAAATCACCCTTGTCACGATCTTGACGTCTTCATCACGATCGCGATTTCCTCCCAGTTGAACGGTCACGGTCGAGACACTCCATCACGATCGTGATACATGCGTAGTTTTCAATCAATCCATCTCGCGGTTGTCGTCATTCAGGTATCCTTGAGTGGTCTATCTTGTTCATTTGTGGCGGTGACCACTATATATTGATGGGATTGTCTTTGGATTGTGTGAAATGGCTTCAAAAAGGCACATTAAAAGTTCCGACGAGAGCGATCGAATTGTCAACAACAAGAACGTGGTCCAGACAAGATTTCCGGACACGAGTTTATTGCATAGTTTAGGATTGCATAATGTGACCCAAGAGATGTTTGCCAAATAAGGGTTGGGAGGTTTCTTGGGGCTAAGTGCGCCCACCTTCCCGAATTTCACCCGCGAATTTCTAAAATCCCTGACGATCCATCAAGAAGACTGGAGCCAAAAGATCCTTTCCATTTAATGGCGGTCAAACAACAAGAAATGGACGCTGAATCATGATCAGATCGCCCACGCTTTAGGGGTGACCAAAGCGACTACATGGGACGACGACATAGATAATGACACAGTGACTGAATGGTGGACGCGAGGTTCTGGTGAGTCGTACGATGGTAGACCCACCTCAGATAAAGTGATTGCTTTCCTGCCATAGCAAATTATCCACAAGGTGGTGGCCATGTGTTTTGGGAATAGGGATGAGAACAGTAAGATCTCCATGATTCAGCTGTTCTTTATGTATGCGTTCTCAGCTGAATGTGAGTTTTATGTTCTTGATTGGCCGACGCAGTTTATGACAGCTTGTCTAGAATCGTGGAAAGCACATTTCGGTGATATCTTTGTAGGGGATATGATCACCCTTCTCGCCATCGAAGTTGGGTGTAACCCGCGTGATCATCCTATCCAGGGGAGTTGGTTATATGATGAGACCTGGTGTCTGAGGAACATGTGCCTCAAATGGAAGGACGGAACATGCAGATATCAGTTCGGACGGGGTATCAGATTGAGTTTTCGAGAGAGGAACCCGTGGTATTTGGCACATGGGCTGAGATGTATATTCCTCCTTACGTCGTCCCCGCGGGTCACCAATTATTGATCCCCTCCCCAGCTCCTGCACGCACTTCTGCCCCCGCTTCTACTTTCGTTCCCGCACCCGAGAAGACGCATACATACTCCGACGCCAGCGCAAGTGGCTCTGGCTCCCAGAGCTACTCCGATGAGTAGTTTTGGTGGACGCAGATACCGCAACAGATGAGCCAGCTGTCTCAGCAGATGGGGGTGATGATGACTACCCAGCAGGAGATCCGCTAGGAGCAGCGGGTGTTCCGAGCCGACATGATGAGCCTGCATGAGGAGATGCAGCGCGACCAGGAGTTCCAGCTCCAACAATGGCTGATACAGGATCAGCGGTGGAAGTACACCAGAGCAAACTACAACAACCCTACGCCTCCTCCAGACGACGACAACAACGACAATGACAGCGAGTGATTTGGGGTTTCTTCTTCCTCTTCCCTTTTTATATTGCGTCCTTTTTTTGCATTGACGACAATGCGTGATTCAAGTGTGGGGAGAGGTGTTGACTTTCTTAGGTGCTTTTGGCTGATGATTCTGATGCTTTGCTATTTTGCTGATGTTTTTATGGTTTTGAGTCTATTATGCTGATGCTTTGTTGCTTTTCTATCTATCGAGTCAGTACCAGGAATATTTCTTTGAACTGTTACTTTATTATTATTAATTAGAAAGAAAAAAATCAGAAAACCCCAAGAGAGTAAGATGTGAATGGATCGAAAAGGGGGGCTCCAATAAAAATATAAAAGAATAAATAAAAGAATAAAATAACCAGGCAAGTAAAAATGGATAAAAAGGAAAAGGTGGGTGCCTGAAAAGAAAGGAAGAAAAAGAAGCAAGAAAAAAATAGTTCCTACCACTTTAGAGAATTTTGGTGAAAACCCGAAAGAGCGACGGGATTACATTGTTTGTGATTATTTGACTACTTGGTTAGATTGATTGCATCATTTATTAGTGTTGGAGACATAAGAAGGGAGTTGAAGAATTGTCTCGGGTTTTAGGATTCACCAAGGAGGGATAAGAAGTTAGTAATTGGCCTTTTATTCTTCTATTTTTGAGCTTATTGACATCCATATTTCGCATGCTCACCCTTTTGCTATTTCATGATATTTGTTACACATTATTGGCGGTTGTATTAGATTATATGATTAGATTTATATTTCTTGGAGTTTGATGCATATTGTTATGGTTGTGTTATGCAGATTTCTTGATTAGTATTGGTGGATATGATGTATGGTTTGATGATTTTGATTAGTGGTTTAGGACATTTATTGAAGAGGAGGTATAAGAAGTGTATAAGCGAGTGGGAGACTCTATTTTTATCTTCATTATCATTATATATGTACCCTTACCCTTAGAGGAGATTAGGAGTCCACTTGTGCTTTATTGCGCATCACTTGGTTCGATTTGACTATTATCATGGAGTGGTGACATATGAAGTGGAGACATAAGGAGGGATTTTGGTAGGTCATCTCAGAGAGATAAGGAGATAGATTAGAGTTAGGTTAGTGCTCGTTTACACTTGGAGTACAAAGTATAGTCGCTAGCTGACTATCTCTACGCTTACTACAGACCTTTTTTTCTTAAAGGAGGAGTGAGTTTTATTTTGCTTACTCGAGGACGAGCAAGGTTTAAATGTGGGGAAGTTTGATTGGAGCTTTTTATATGGTGTTAACAAGCGACTATTAGACTAGGTTTAGTGGTGTTTAGGTGCTTAACGAGCCCGGAATCCGGTTTGGAGTTCATTTATGGATTAGCTGGATGCTCGTAAGCGGTATTTAGTGGTTTAATTATGGAGATCCCGTTTTTGCTCACTTTTAGTGAATTCGGGATGGAGATAGATGAAGTATGCCACGCCTACAACCCAGGAGAAGCCGAGAGGCGAAGCCGAGCTGCCTCGACGCTTGTAGAAGCTAGAAGTCCGTCTCAGGAGAAGAAGTCACGACCGAGATGGAGGCTCACGACCGGGATTCAGCCTTAGTAGATGTTATCACGACCGAGACAGAGATGTCACGACTGTGACTTAGCCACAGTTGAGTTGTCACGACCGAGAGGCTCTGTCACGATCGTGACCAATGCAGAAAGGAGAACTGGACCAAGATCACGAGCGTGACCCCTGTGTCACGGTCGTGACGAGGACATGGAATGGCCCAGAATTGAAGATTTATTTCGAGATTTTATTAGTTATTTTCAAATCTTTTGATTTGTTTTCATTTATTTTAATTCATTTTTATTAGAGACTATATAAAACTTAGGAAATTAGGTTTCAAGAAGGATTCAATCATTCATTCATTTACGTAGAATTTAGGAGTAACCAGAGAAAGCTTCCACCTTTGTTCCATCTTCGCTCATCTCCCCTGGTTTGTTGTCCCATCATCATTCATAGTTATTCATTGCTTTCTATGGCTATGTCTAGCTAAGTTCATCATAGTTCACTCTTTAGGCTTAAGCCATTGTTCTAGGTTTGTTGTGAGAATTCTAACGCTTATGTTATAAGTTTAATTTCAGGAATGTTTTATAATCTCTTGTGCTTTATAGTATCATTGATTGATCTTGATTTTTTCTAGGTTGCAAACTAGGTTGATTATTATCCATCATATTGCTAGGCTAGATAATTCGATTTGAAAAGTCTTGTCTTTAGGTAGTGAGCATGATTTGCATAGACTATTTTTGACTTCTTAATGTGTAGAGATTATAAACCAAAGTCGAGTATCGGCGATTTGCCAATGGTATTGCACATGCCTACTTATCTTTAACTTTCATGCTGTTGTGCTTCTGAATCTTGGGATTTCCATGGCTATTGCATAATAAGGGTTTCTAAGACTATTTTGACTAGTTGCTATTTACGAACAAAGAGTAGGACAACCACATTAAATAATTCAGAATATAAGTTATTATGATTCGATGGTCAACATTCCAATTGAATAATGCGTTGATGCTAGAGGAGTGAGCTTTTTACCCATAATTGTCTACAAACCAATCAACATATAGATTTCATACTTGTTTAATTACTTAGTTATTTAGAAACAAACAAAAAAAACCAATTGTTACTACTTGGTTTCATAATTGGAAATAAACTATCGTTCTGGCTCTCTTGGGATTCGACCCCTACTTACCACTTTACTAGTGGATTCTTTACTTGGTTATCTTTGATAGGGACAACGACCTTAATCGCTTGTTACAAAGCGCCGGAAGATGGAAAACTGAAGCCTCCGGCCAAGCTAAAACCGCACTATCGGACATCAAAACCCGATCAAGCCGCTTCGCCACAAAGTTGGAAGAATTTATCCCTCTAGTCCAAGTGAATTTTGGACCCGAGAAGCCCATATCCTCAAGAACTAAATTATCAACCACACCCTAGAACCGTTGGGTGTCCCTATGTAGCTCCCCGAAACCCCCTGACCGTTCCTCCATATTGAGGATACAATTGAAGTCGCCACCAATGAAAGTAGGACCAATAGCGGGACAAACAACTCTAGTGATGTCGTCCCAAAACGGGACCCTCCAGTGATCCGATGCAGGTGAATAAACAAAATGAAAATCAGACATGTCATCATTCTTCTTCAGAGAAACCCACATGAAGTTTGAGTTAAGTTCTAGAACCGTCAAGGAAACGGTATGGTCCCAAAGAACGAACATGCCTCCGGCGTGCCCACTAGAATCGATAACATGACGAATACCCCAACGAACCTTGTCGCAAGCCCTTTTAGCACTAGCCCCAGAGGCTTGAGTATCAAAAAATACCACAACATCCACCTTGTGCTTACGAATCAAATATCTCATGGTGCTAGCAAAGCTATCATTAATTGCTCCGCTACAATTCCAAAGAATGACTTTTATCCGGATACAAACGGGAGACAACCAAAAATCAAAAATTACGCCTAAGCCGATCCGCCCGGGGAAGAGTGCCCGGGTTCAAATTCCGTATCAACCTTACGTAAACAACGCACAGATTTATCTTTGTTGATCTTCTTTTCATTGGGCTTTAAACTTTCATCCTCTGTTAACTGGGCCCTAGTAACTGGCCCCATACTGGGAGGCCCATTCCTCTTCCTTTTGTTGTTTTTCCTACCTCTTTTATTTTTGTTACCAGACAAAGAAGGCCCAGCTAGCACAAAAACTGGGTCAAATGCAATAACCAACACATGTAACGAATCAGGCCTAGAAGTAGCCGCATTATTTGGGCTGCCCAAATTCCCCATTTCAGAGATCTTCTTAATCCTACTTTGAACAGGCCCTATATGGTCCACTTTGGAAGCCGAACAAATGCCTACCACCTCACGCCCAGACAACTCATCCACGTGGACTATACTCATCCTCGACCTGACAACTGTCGATATCCACAATACCATTAACTTGACCCGTCAGAGTAGTAGGGTGGCCTGTAATCCCGCCTAATCCAACAGTAAAAAACCCACAGTCTTCATCATCTCAGATTTCTTCCCTAAGTAGCCCAAACATACCGGCGGTGTCAAGAAGATCCGGCGACGTATTCTGACTATCCCCTAGAACGGACGTAATTGGCGCCAAAAATCCAGTACCCGTGTCAGAGTTGTTCGATGGCGGAATCAGCTGAGAAGAAGCATTTACAGAGACCACAAAATTAGTAGAGTTTTTTTCCAATGAAAGCACTTGCCACTCCCTGATATTGTGATTCAGTTTTTGAGAATTCTTAGATTGCGTTTCACCAGTGTCGTTCAAAGGCTTAGCGGTGGGCTCTGGAAAGGCCTTGGGGCATTGTTTAGTAGAATGCCCATAGAATCCACACCTTTCACAAATGGCATTTAAATTCTCAAACTAAACACCATAAGAGACTCCATCAATATTCAGCGAACTAATTAATTTCCTAGACAGATCCAAATGCACAGTGATCCTGGCAAATTTCCCTCTTTGTGCACAACTAGTCCATGCATCCACATTGATCGGTGTCCCTAAGGCCTTTGGAATAGCTCTCAAAGCACTCTCTTTGTAGTAATAAATGGACAGATCGTTGATGCGTGTCCAAACAGTTATGGTGGTGATGTTGTCCACACATGGGTCAAATTCTGGCGACCAATCTCTCATAGCAATATAGTGACCAAAAACAACCAAACGCCCCTCAGAAACATCATTTCTAGCCTCCTCTGCACTCTTAAAAGTAGCAATATAGTAGCCACGAGGGATATCAGTAAATTGGAAATCTCCTTTGTTTTTCCACACTTCTTTCATTTTCCTCTCCATCAAATCAAGTTTCAGTCTGATTCCGACAGGCGTGAGAATAATACAATGCATCGATGGATTTCTGAGGGCCTCAACGACAGAATAATCAAAGGAAATACGCACCTCATCGAACATACTGTCGGGTTGGAGAATCTGAACTCTAGAGTCTAGAAAACCCGCTGGTAGGGCTGGGATCGCCCAGAAATTGTGCCCGGAGACTGCCTCCTTCCAGGAAATCGACCACCCCGGCAGTTCCTTCTCCGTCGGCGAAGACCTCGGAGAACCAGAGGCGGCCAAAAGAATGGAAGAAGCGAGATCCACCAAAACCTGGGCAAATGAGGGAATGGTGGTGGATGAGATCAGCAAAACCACCGGCGGATTGGGTTCAAACGACAAGGATGCTGAATCTAGAACAGGGGAGGATGGGTTCACGGGTAGAAATGCACCGGTCACAGGGTCCAAGGGAGGAGGTAAGGTAGAGGGTGAGAGTGGCACGGGTGAAGGAGCAGGTGGGGCACCGGAGGCCATGCCACCACCGCCTTCCGACAACACGAGAAAAGTGAAGGAAAAAGGAAGGGAAGGGAAGAAGGAGAAAAGGACAAGGCTTGTTAAAGATAAATTACCTGTAAAACGTCTGGTTTCCTTCTCAGCGTTTTCTTGATTTATAGATCGGGAATGCTGCATGCATCTACGTGCTGCATGATCATAGCACTAAAATAAAAAACTGTGTTTTATTATGAATGTTCATGACCCAAACAAACTGTTTCAAAATGGGGAGGGATCGACCCAAATTTTTAAAGGTTTCATAGAATCCAAAACCTCTCTAATCGATTCGGCCTTATTACTGTCCCTCATATGGGCTTCCCATATACGTGGAGAAAGTCTACCAATATTTCCAACACTGTTCTGGAAAAATTAGATAGGTGTATGATTCAACCGAGTCTCAATAACTGGTTTAAATCAATAAAGATTATGCATCTTCCCTTTACAACATCTGATCACTGCTGCATTGTCCTTAAGATGGAAAACAACCAACCACGTAAGAATTACTCGTTTCGTTTTGAAAATGCCTGGATCGATCATCCATACTATATTACCATGGTTAAAAAAGCTTGGTTCATGAATCAAGCAGGTTCGTTCATGTTTAATCTCTACATGAAGCAGAGATATCTAAAAAATCTCCTAAAAACGTGAACGAAACAATTCACTGATAATAACCACAACAAACTCCTCCAAATAACAGAAAAATTAGCCAATAATCAGCACAAAATTCTTAACAATCCATAAAATATCTACTTAACTCATAAACTGTACAATACTACGAATCAATATAACGCTTTACTGTCCTTCCAGCATAAATACTGGGTACAACGTGCGAAGGTCCAAAATAGCTATCATATGGATAAAAATACCAAATATTTTCACAGTGTTGCTAAACAACGAAGTTTTAAACAAAAAATTTCGTCTTTCACCTCTTTGGATGGGATACAGTACTCACAACAACGTCAAATTCAGGAAGCAATCACTAAGGACCTTCAGAATCGCTTTAACCCGCAACATGTCAATCCACTGAATATCCAAGACTTCGAACTTATCCTTCACCTTATCTCAGATGAGGAAAACTCCATGCTTCTTCGGAACCCAACGAAAATTGAAGTTAAAAATATCGTTCTTAATTTACCTAAGAATAAAACATGTGGCCCTGACGGTTTTCCCGCTGAGTTTTATCAAGCATTTTGGCCTATTGTAGGAAACTCAGTTACTAAATCGGTTCAAGATTTTTTCCACAGTGAAATTCTTCTCACTGAATCCACCCATTTCTTTATATCACTTATTCCGAAGATAAATAATCCCCACACCATTAATCATTTCAGACCTATCAGCCTCTGCAATACTATTTATAAAATCATTACTAAATTACTAGCAAATCGCTTACAACATTCATTGCCAAAGATAATTAACGCTCTCCAGAGTGCTTTCATCCAAGAACGTTTGATTCAAGATAATATTCCTATAGCTCATGAAATTTTTGACCCTTTCCATAAGAAAAAAAAGGATCCAGGGGATGGATGGCGATAAAAGTTGACATGGAAAAAGCTTATGACAAAATTCATTGGCCTTTCATTCAACAAATGATGTTATCATTTGGTTTCTCTACTAAATGGACCGACCTTGTGATGACATGCGTCAGGTCCTCCTCGTTTTCTGTTCTCGTTAATAACGAACCAAGACCCAGCTTTAAGCCTACATGTGGAATTCGACAAGGTGATCCAATAGCCCATTTTATCTTTATTATAGCCATGAATTATTTAGCCAGATTGTTAACCACAGAAGCTCATAAACGTAGTCATAAGGTAGGCATCAAAATATGTAACCAGGGGACTTGTATCCCTTTTCTTAGCTTTGCAGACGATACTATTATCTTTGCAAATGCAAATGTCACTAACGCTAAATATATCAAGAATACTCTAGACCACTTGTCCAATATTTTTCTGGTCTTAAAATTAACTATGAAAAAAGCTCGATTCAATTCTCTAAAAACATTCACACTACTGTTAGGAATAATATCGCTTCTGAATTGCAAATACATATTACAACAACTATGGAAAAATACTTGGGAATTCCGATTATCTCAGACAAGGTTAAAAATGAGTGTTTTGACTATGCTGTAAATAAGTTCCATAATCAACTATCACACTGGAACGCCAACACACTTTCACAGGCTGGCAGAACGACTCTTATACAATCCAACCTCCTTTCTCAGACAAATTATCTCATGCAAAGCTTCTATTTGCCAACCAGAGTTCATAACCAAATTGATGACATCAACAAGAATTTTTTCTGGAATAAATTTACTCCAAATTCTAGGGCTCTGCTCTCGTGGGACAAGATTTGTCAACCAAAAATCAATGGTGGACTGGGGCTCCACAAAGCTGAACACATGAAATTGCGTTACAAATGAAATTGCTATGGAAAATTGTCAACGATAATGATAATAACATGTGGGTTAAAATCATAAAAGATATATTAAACAAAAATGCATCCTTTCTTACAATAAGAAGTCCAAACATTCTTGACAATTTGGTCATTTACTGCACTTGCGAGACAAATTTAAGAATGGTCTTTTCTGGATTCTAGGAAATGGTAAGAATATCAACTTGTGGATAGATCGCTGGATTCTAGACATTGATATTACATCCTATTTCAACCCTCTCGTGCATAATAAAAATACTAAAGTCTCTAAATTTATTACAACTAATAATATGTGGGATCCGATTAAGCTAGCCACTCTACTCCCAACGTCTATTGTTAATCGAATCATTAAAATTTATATCCCAAAATCGGATATTGATGACAAATTGATCTGGCAGTATTCAAGCTCAATAGATTTTAGCACTAAAAGTGCATTTCAACTTAATAAAAATTGTAGCACTAATTCAAATTCATCATTCTTTGCTAAAATGTGGAATCTTAATCTTCCACCAAAGATCAAAAATTTTCTTTGGAAAGCCCTGTCTGATTGTCTTCCTACTAAAGAAAGGCTGAACAGGCATTTTAACCGAGTTCCAAATAACTGCACACATTGTAATAGCTATTGAGAAACTACATCACCTTTCTTTTTTCAATGCCCAGTAACCACTAATATGTTTTCGATCCTAGAACAAAGAACGGGGAAGAAAATCAAATACATCTTCACTATTAATTTTGTGCATGACTTCGAATTTTTTCTCAACAATAACAAAGAGATTGACATAATTTTCTTCTTATGGTTTGAATTATGGAAAAATCAGAATAGGCTAATCTTTGACAGAACTAATATTCCTAAATCCAAACTATTGACACGGCCTTTATCTTATTTCATTCTTGGACAGCAACTAAAGAATTCAATTCAGTAAAACTTGTTCATCCGGCCAATAACAACACAACAGTTCATAAAACTCCACATTCTCGTAAGAAGAAAAATCGTGGAAATCTCTGGCTTAGACCGCCTGAGGACCAGTACAAAATAAATTTCGATGCTTCTTACTTCCCTACCGGGGAGTCTTACATTAGTAGTGTCATTCGTAATTCTAAGGGTGATGTTGTTTAAATTAATCGCAGTAGCATTAAAGCGGGTTCCGTAATCCAAGGTGAGGCAAGAGCAACTCTCGAGGTAATCAAGCTGGCGCAACAAATGAAGTTGCAAAACATTATATTAGAAGGCGATAATTTAACAGTTATTAATACTCTTCGTAATATTTGGCAGGTACCTTGGAGCATAAAGACCATCATTCAGGATGCTGTCAAGGCTCTTCAACACTTCAAGGAGTGAAGATTTTTCACTGCTTCAGAGAAAACAACAGGCAGCTGACTTCATAGCTTCCAGGGCAGTGGAGGACATCGACCTTGATTACGTTGTTCACCTATGCAATTATTGTACCTTACATAGTATACCTAATTCCTATATCAGGACTTTGCGAGAAAGGTTGCGAGTTTCGCAACCTTTGCTCCTTAGTTTTCCCTTTGCGTTTGTAAGCATTATCAAGTATGATAATGCGGGGTTGCCTCCTGGTTAGGGAGGAATCCGTTTGTTGGCCTGTATCAAAAAAAATATTGATCGTGTACCGTGATAAATTTGATTGTCGCATTATAAAAAGATTTTTTTACTTTGAAATAAACAATATCATCGGCAATTTTGACAATTTAATATGTGAATAAATGTTCGTGGGGGCACCAGTCATCCGCCATACTAATTAACTAGATTTTGGTTGAGATAGTGTAAACAAGGTTAAGTAGTATTATATACGCATACGTGCTTCTATTACATGTTGGAGCCCGGGTTCTCCGTGTATTCAACACCTTACATGTTGTGGTGGTTCTGTTCCTAAGGGTTGGAATAAGGGACCTCTTATAATCCAGATGTTAATGGTGAGTTTTTCGTAAAGACCACCTTCGCGTACCTGCGCGTCAAATCCAGAGGGGGGCCTCGTCTGGATTTGACTCTCCGACAATCAAGTCAATAATCATTTGAGACGAGTTATATTTGAGCAATGGAAAAATTAGTCGATAGAGATTTTGCGTGAGGAACAAAGTGTTCGCGTAACAACTTGAACTCAAACTAAAGCTGAGATGAAACAGCAATACAAAGATAAGAAGAGAACCCTCAATTTTCTAGAAATGCCAAAATGAACAATGATCAACCCTTGTACTTTCTTCAAAACTGCTATTTATAGGGATTGTGGGTCCTCTAGATTTAACGCTTGGAAGGACTTTGGACCTTCCCCTTCTTGGACCCAAAATATTGGGCCTTTTGTCTTTCACTTGAATATTGGGCCCAACATCCACCCATGCAAGCCTTTATTCGCGGAATTCGATTAAAGTTTTTATTCATGTAAGGTTGTGGTCTATTTTGCGAAAGTAAAGTTCCACCATTTGAGGACGTGCGAAGATTTGATTGCTTGTCCTGTGTGCCATTATACTGACCACCTTTAAATACTCCTCGGTAAAAACCTTTCCTCTTACCTTCTTTTACCCCTTGCTCTGAATATTTCCTCCTTCTCCAGCGAAATTCGTTTCTTTTAGCTACCTCGTACCTAGTACACTGGACATCCCAGTTCACCGCGGTCCCCCATGTCAGGTTAGTTCCTCTTCTTTGGTTTTCCTTTTGGATTATATCCATTTCTCTTACTGGTATGGGTTGTCGTAGGAGAGGGATGGGTTGGGGATTAATCAGGTTATACGTGGTGGTGGTGTTCTTCTTTTTCGAAAGGGGGAGGTTTCCTTTAAGCCTCTTCTTCCCCCATCATTTATCTCCTCCATTGCCTTTTTTCTTGGATTACGGTCGTCATCTCAACGTTTATTATTTCTTTTGTTTTTGCAATTTTGAAAAGAAAATGTTCGGCTTTACACACGCTTTCCAATGTATCAGGGGAAAATTGTCCCCTTTGTCCTTTCGATCCACTCCTAGGTTATTCCTCTTTTTACCCTAGCCTTATGTAGGTTCTATATGAAATACACACGTTTATATAGATCGTATCAAGTAGCTTGAATCGACTAGCTCTTATAAAAGATTAGCTCGATCAACTCGCTTAAGTGTTTTAAATATTATGAAGTTGAAAACACGTTTAAGCTAGTCCAATCTCCAAGTTAAACACAAAAAGCTATTAAGCTAGTGTGTTAGAGTTGTGGACGGGGAGATTATCTATAATAATTTGAACTTAATATTGTTAGATAATAAGTTTGGATCAAATGGAATAATTCCCGAAGGTGAGAACCCTAAGGTTCTACTAAGTTTGGGATAAAACTCACCACTAACAGATTATATTAATCAAGAGAAATTACAACACTTCGTAGCACTCTCTCTCAATACAATCTACGTTCAGCACAATAAAAGTAATCCTTTCCACTCTCAAGGTGATTTAGACAACACTCTAACCTCACAAACGTCACAAAGAGTAGCTTTCCTCTAGTTACCACTCTTTCTAATTTGCTCTTGCTTTCTCCTCTCAGCAAGCGCGGTTTGCCTAAGCACTCAGCTCTCTAGATTTTTCTCCTAAATCCTTTAGATCTCTTTTGCTCTACTCAACTTGTGTGCCTAACATCACCTATCGCACATATTTATAGCACTCCTAAACTAGTAAAGTGTCGTGTTAGTATCCAGTAACGGTTATTATCATAGTAAACCCAATGATTCTATCTATCATGTCAGTTGTTCTTATTCCTACACGAATGTAACTACAACATCGAAACAGATTATTCTAATCATATCTACCTTCGTTAACCAAGAGAAACATCGCTGATTCAATGTAAACGAGGCAATAAGCAAGGAACCTCGTGAAGTAGATTTAGCAAAGCGGTTATTCCACAATTTAAGCCTCTACACGACATGCTAGTTCGAAACAGATACTAGTATGACATGCTAGCTTTGAAGGAATAGAATGCACCAAACATGCATAAGTTATCCTAACAATATGATAAATGAAATTAAAACCTAGATGACCAGACTCGAACTTAACCATTAAATCAATAAATGTTCAATCCAAGAGAAAAGAATATAACTTTCACTTAGGTAAAACATGAATAAACACGCATCAAACAAATAGTAAAACTTCAACTCAAATTTACTAAGAAAGGGAAATTTAGTTTGACATACCGAATACGAAAGATAATTTCTAGAAAGAAAGCTTCTGTAAACAATTTGTGTCCCTAAGATGTAAGGCCTAAACCCTATTTATAATGTAAAACTCTTCCAATCTATCTTTCATTCCTAAAATAATTTGAATTACTTGTATCGGGAAGAAGTACGATCATACTTGAAATGTGATACAACCTAGAATGTTGAACATGAATATAAAAGCACAACTAAGGGGAATTAGTGTACATTTAAGGGGTGGCACTCACACTCAGATATTACATGTATTAATCATGTAAATATAGATGGGATACTGAATCTTTTCCACAATAATGAATACTTCGTGTAGAAGAAGTTTTCAGGAAATTAGGAAGCATATCATTAAATTCAGGCAAGGTACACCGTAGGAATGGATCATTTCTTAGGCATGTAATAAGGCAAGAAGACGATCACCGTTCACTATTCAAAAGGTAAAAAGAGCATGAATTTTTCCAAGACTATAATCAATAGCTTAAGTTGAATATACTACCTTAGCGAGACTGCCTTGTGAAATGGATAAGCATGAAAAGCAAGCAAGCAATGTACACAATCCAACTAAAGTTCACAAAGGAGAATTAAACTGCATTAATTCATAGTCAAAGAATGGCATAAAGTTACAACACATATCTTGCTTCAGCTAATAACATAAGATGAAAAAAAATAACAGAAGCGCAAGGCGTAGAAAGATATCCAAGAAAAGCGCCTTGTAAAAGATATGGTGTTGCAATTTTCTCTTCTAGAAGTATAAGATATAGTTCAGCGAGTTGAATAAATAATCACTTGAAGACCTCAAAGACTCGCTTGAGCAGAACTTATCATCTAACAAACTTAAGTTCAAAGTATTTTAGCTAATCTCCCCTTCCACAACTCTAACACACTATCTTACTAGCTTGTTGTATTTAACTTGGAGATTAGACTAGCTTAAACATGTTTTCAACTTCCTTATCTTTAAAACACTTAAGCGAGTTTATCAAGCTACTCTTTTATAAGTGTTAGCCGATCAAATCTACTTGATACGATCCATATCGACATGCGTAACACATTGTAAAACCTATAATTGGTATCAGAGCTTTGGACGCTCATTTGCATTGATTCATGCTCAGTAGTCTGCATCATGGGCAATGACAAAAACGTTTTCAGACTAGGAATCTCTTTAGTTAAGCCTCATATCTTTGCTGAGGGTGAACTAGAATGGTGGCTCACTATGACTTGGAATTATATCCAACAAACTGACTATCAATGTTGGAGAATTATTGACAAAGGTGAAGAAACACTCAAGGTTGAAACATACATATACACATGGGGACCAATAGAATATGCTACTCTTAAAAAGAATGCAAAGGCGAAGGAACTCATATTATGTCACTGCCCACAACGAAACTCATGTGGAACGCTATCATAGGAATTCACAGCGGTAGTGAGGATATGAAGAAAAATCGTCGATTCGAGCTCCAAAGGGAATTCCATTCGTTTAAAATGGGTGAATGCGAATCTATTTTGGACTATCATTCCAGGTTCCAGTTTAATGTGAAATGATGTCCTCCGCAGGACTGAAGGTACAACCCTGGGATATCTCATTAGGTTTTATCACTGGTGTTAACGCAAGATTTGATACAAATTAAATTATAATGCTAATGAAAAAAGAAACAAAAGAGTTGCATGTATCTGTACTTGCTACAAAATTGAGAATACAGGAAACTAAGGATCCAAAGGAGTCGCTACCATCTAAGGAATCACAAGGAGTAGCTCTCAAGCTCACCCGTGTTCTTAAAAAGGGAAAAGATAGTGATGAATCTGACAATGAAGAAGACCGGGAAAGGTGTTGACTTTGACCAAGATCGTCGGAAAGTTCTTCAAGAAGAAAAATGGTTAACAAGACAAGATTACGATCAAAAAGACATCAATCATGTCACATTCTACAACTCCTCAGGTAAATGACATTTTGCCAAGGGTTGTACAAGTGCAATGGTAGATGCTAAAGAGGAACCAAGAGGATCTAAAACACCACCTAGAAAAGCATTTTTCACCTTATTGGGTGATTCGGATGATGAGCTATGTGTTGGAGAAGCACAAGAGAAGTGCTTATTTGTCACCGAAGATATCAAACCTGAACTTGATTTTGAGGTAAGTCTTCTTGAACTTAAACTCTCATGTAC
>NW_027370872.1:0-32547 GCF_046119375.1 Phyllobates terribilis
CAATGTGGAGATATTACTGTTTGTGCATTTACAATATTCATTGATTTTTGCCATTGAAAAACATGTTTTTCATATACCAGAAATGTTTGAAGCTACTGACTGAATGAAAGGAGCTGGCATCTCACTCTCTTTGAATCTTCTTTATCATGCTAGGATTAGCAGGAAAAAGCAAAAAATTTCAGAATTGCACCTTGCAATGTGGAGATATTACTGTTTGTGCATTTACAATATTCATTGATTTTTGCCATTGAAAAACATGTTTTTCATATACCAGAAATGTTTGAAGCTACTGACTGAATGAAAGGAGCTGGCATCTCACTCTCTTTGAATCTTCTTTATCATGCTAGGATTAACAGGAAAAAGCAAAAAATTTCAGAATTGCACCTTGCAATGTGGAGATATTACTGTTTGTGCATTTACAATATTCATTGATTTTTGCCATTGAAAAACATGTTTTTCATATACCAGAAATGTTTGAAGCTACTGACTGAATGAAAGGAGCTGGCATCTCACTCTCTTTGAATCTTCTTTATCATGCTAGGATTAACAGGAAAAAGCTAAAAATTTCAGAATTGCACCGTGCAATGTGGAGATATTACTGTTTGTGCATTTACAATATTCATTGATTTTTGCCATTGAAAAACATGTTTTTCATATACCAGAAATGTTTGAAGCTACTGACTGAATGAAAGGAGCTGGCATCTCACTCTCTTTGAATCTTCTTTATCATGCTAGGATTAACAGGAAAAAGCAAAAAATTTCAGAATTGCACCTTGCAATGTGGAGATATTACTGTTTGTGCATTTACAATATTCATTGATTTTTGCCATTGAAAAACGTCCAGAAATGTTTGAAGCTACTGACTGAATGAAAGGAGCTGGCATCTCACTCTCTTTAAATCTTCTTTATCATGCTAGGATTAACAGGAAAAAGCTAAAAATTTCAGAATTGCACCGTGCAATGTGGAGATATTACTGTTTGTGCATTTACAATATTCATTGATTTTTGCCATTGAAAAACATGTTTTTCATATACCAGAAATGTTTGAAGCTACTGACTGAATGAAAGGAGCTGGCATCTCACTCTCTTTGAATCTTCTTTATCATGCTAGGATTAGCAGGAAAAAGCAAAAAATTTCAGAATTGCACCTTGCAATGTGGAGATATTACTGTTTGTGCATTTACAATATTCATTGATTTTTGCCATTGAAAAACATGTTTTTCATATACCAGAAATGTCTGAAGCTACTGACTGAATGAAAGGAGCTGGCATCTCACTCTCTTTGAATCTTCTTTATCATGCTCGGATTAACAGGAAAAAGCTAAAAATTTCAGAATTGCACCGTGCAATGTGGAGATATTACTGTTTGTGCATTTACAATATTCATTGATTTTTGCCATTGAAAAACATGTTTTTCATATACCAGAAATGTTTGAAGCTACTGACTGAATGAAAGGAGCTGGCATCTCACTCTCTTTGAATCTTCTTTATCATGCTAGGATTAGCAGGAAAAAGCAAAAAATTTCAGAATTGCACCTTGCAATGTGGAGATATTACTGTTTGTGCATTTACAATATTCATTGATTTTTGCCATTGAAAAACATGTTTTTCATATACCAGAAATGTCTGAAGCTACTGACTGAATGAAAGGAGCTGGCATCTCACTCTCTTTGAATCTTCTTTATCATGCTCGGATTAACAGGAAAAAGCTAAAAATTTCAGAATTGCACCGTGCAATGTGGAGATATTACTGTTTGTGCATTTACAATATTCATTGATTTTTGCCATTGAAAAACATGTTTTTCATATACCAGAAATGTTTGAAGCTACTGACTGAATGAAAGGAGCTGGCATCTCACTCTCTTTGAATCTTCTTTATCATGCTAGGATTAGCAGGAAAAAGCAAAAAATTTCAGAATTGCACCTTGCAATGTGGAGATATTACTGTTTGTGCATTTACAATATTCATTGATTTTTGCCATTGAAAAACATGTTTTTCATATACCAGAAATGTTTGAAGCTACTGACTGAATGAAAGGAGCTGGCATCTCACTCTCTTTGAATCTTCTTTATCATGCTAGGATTAACAGGAAAAAGCAAAAAATTTCAGAATTGCACCTTGCAATGTGGAGATATTACTGTTTGTGCATTTACAATATTCATTGATTTTTGCCATTGAAAAACATGTTTTTCATATACCAGAAATGTTTGAAGCTACTGACTGAATGAAAGGAGCTGGCATCTCACTCTCTTTGAATCTTCTTTATCATGCTCGGATTAACAGGAAAAAGCTAAAAATTTCAGAATTGCACCGTGCAATGTGGAGATATTACTGTTTGTGCATTTACAATATTCATTGATTTTTGCCATTGAAAAACATGTTTTTCATATACCAGAAATGTTTGAAGCTACTGACTGAATGAAAGGAGCTGGCATCTCACTCTCTTTGAATCTTCTTTATCATGCTAGGATTAACAGGAAAAAGCAAAAAATTTCAGAATTGCACCTTGCAATGTGGAGATATTACTGTTTGTGCATTTACAATATTCATTGATTTTTGCCATTGAAAAACGTCCAGAAATGTTTGAAGCTACTGACTGAATGAAAGGAGCTGGCATCTCACTCTCTTTAAATCTTCTTTATCATGCTAGGATTAACAGGAAAAAGCTAAAAATTTCAGAATTGCACCGTGCAATGTGGAGATATTACTGTTTGTGCATTTACAATATTCATTGATTTTTGCCATTGAAAAACATGTTTTTCATATACCAGAAATGTTTGAAGCTACTGACTGAATGAAAGGAGCTGGCATCTCACTCTCTTTGAATCTTCTTTATCATGCTAGGATTAGCAGGAAAAAGCAAAAAATTTCAGAATTGCACCTTGCAATGTGGAGATATTACTGTTTGTGCATTTACAATATTCATTGATTTTTGCCATTGAAAAACATGTTTTTCATATACCAGAAATGTTTGAAGCTACTGACTGAATGAAAGGAGCTGGCATCTCACTCTCTTTGAATCTTCTTTATCATGCTAGGATTAGCAGGAAAAAGCAAAAAATTTCAGAATTGCACCTTGCAATGTGGAGATATTACTGTTTGTGCATTTACAATATTCATTGATTTTTGCCATTGAAAAACATGTTTTTCATATACCAGAAATGTTTGAAGCTACTGACTGAATGAAAGGAGCTGGCATCTCACTCTCTTTGAATCTTCTTTATCATGCTAGGATTAACAGGAAAAAGCAAAAAATTTCAGAATTGCACCTTGCAATGTGGAGATATTACTGTTTGTGCATTTACAATATTCATTGATTTTTGCCATTGAAAAACATGTTTTTCATATACCAGAAATGTTTGAAGCTACTGACTGAATGAAAGGAGCTGGCATCTCACTCTCTTTGAATCTTCTTTATCATGCTAGGATTAACAGGAAAAAGCTAAAAATTTCAGAATTGCACCGTGCAATGTGGAGATATTTCTGTTTGTGCATTTACAATATGCATTGATTTTTGCCATTGAAAAACATGTTTTTCATATACCAGAAATGTTTGAAGCTACTGACTGAATGAAAGGAGCTGGCATCTCACTCTCTTTGAATCTTCTTTATCATGCTAGGATTAGCAGGAAAAAGCAAAAAATTTCAGAATTGCACCTTGCAATGTGGAGATATTACTGTTTGTGCATTTACAATATTCATTGATTTTTGCCATTGAAAAACATGTTTTTCATATACCAGAAATGTTTGAAGCTACTGACTGAATGAAAGGAGCTGGCATCTCACTCTCTTTGAATCTTCTTTATCATGCTAGGATTAACAGGAAAAAGCTAAAAATTTCAGAATTGCACCGTGCAATGTGGAGATATTACTGTTTGTGCATTTACAATATTCATTGATTTTTGCCATTGAAAAACATGTTTTTCATATACCAGAAATGTTTGAAGCTACTGACTGAATGAAAGGAGCTGGCATCTCACTCTCTTTGAATCTTCTTTATCATGCTAGGATTAGCAGGAAAAAGCAAAAAATTTCAGAATTGCACCTTGCAATATGGAGATATTACTGTTTGTGCATTTACAATATTCATTGATTTTTGCCATTGAAAAACATGTTTTTCATATACCAGAAATGTTTGAAGCTACTGACTGAATGAAAGGAGCTGGCATCTCACTCTCTTTGAATCTTCTTTATCATGCTAGGATTAACAGGAAAAAGCAAAAAATTTCAGAATTGCACCTTGCAATGTGGAGATATTACTGTTTGTGCATTTACAATATTCATTGATTTTTGCCATTGAAAAACATGTTTTTCATATACCAGAAATGTTTGAAGCTACTGACTGAATGAAAGGAGCTGGCATCTCACTCTCTTTGAATCTTCTTTATCATGCTAGGATTAACAGGAAAAAGCTAAAAATTTCAGAATTGCACCGTGCAATGTGGAGATATTACTGTTTGTGCATTTACAATATTCATTGATTTTTGCCATTGAAAAACATGTTTTTCATATACCAGAAATGTTTGAAGCTACTGACTGAATGAAAGGAGCTGGCATCTCACTCTCTTTGAATCTTTATCATGCTAGGATTAGCAGGAAAAAGCAAAAAATTTCAGAATTGCACCTTGCAATGTGGAGATATTACTGTTTGTGCATTTACAATATTCATTGATTTTTGCCATTGAAAAACATGTTTTTCATATACCAGAAATGTTTGAAGCTACTGACTGAATGAAAGGAGCTGGCATCTCACTCTCTTTGAATCTTCTTTATCATGCTAGGATTAACAGGAAAAAGCTAAAAATTTCAGAATTGCACCGTGCAATGTGGAGATATTACTGTTTGTGCATTTACAATATTCATTGATTTTTACCATTGAAAAACATGTTTTTCATATACCAGAAATGTTTGAAGCTACTGACTGAATGAAAGGAGCTGGCATCTCACTCTCTTTGAATCTTCTTTATCATGCTAGGATTAACAGGAAAAAGCAAAAAATTTCAGAATTGCACCTTGCAATGTGGAGATATTACTGTTTGTGCATTTACAATATTCATTGATTTTTTCCATTGAAAAACGTCCAGAAATGTTTGAAGCTACTGACTGAATGAAAGGAGCTGGCATCTCACTCTCTTTGAATCTTCTTTATCATGCTAGGATTAACAGGAAAAAGCTAAAAATTTCAGAATTGCACCGTGCAATGTGGAGATATTACTGTTTGTGCATTTACAATATTCATTGATTTTTGCCATTGAAAAACATGTTTTTCATATACCAGAAATGTTTGAAGCTACTGACTGAATGAAAGGAGCTGGCATCTCACTCTCTTTGAATCTTCTTTATCATGCTAGGATTAGCAGGAAAAAGCAAAAAATTTCAGAATTGCACCTTGCAATGTGGAGATATTACTGTTTGTGCATTTACAATATTCATTGATTTTTGCCATTGAAAAACATGTTTTTCATATACCAGAAATGTCTGAAGCTACTGACTGAATGAAAGGAGCTGGCATCTCACTCTCTTTGAATCTTCTTTATCATGCTCGGATTAACAGGAAAAAGCTAAAAATTTCAGAATTGCACCGTGCAATGTGGAGATATTACTGTTTGTGCATTTACAATATTCATTGATTTTTGCCATTGAAAAACATGTTTTTCATATACCAGAAATGTTTGAAGCTACTGACTGAATGAAAGGAGCTGGCATCTCACTCTCTTTGAATCTTCTTTATCATGCTAGGATTAGCAGGAAAAAGCAAAAAATTTCAGAATTGCACCTTGCAATGTGGAGATATTAGTTTGTGCATTTACAATATTCATTGATTTTTGCCATTGAAAAACATGTTTTTCATATACCAGAAATGTTTGAAGCTACTGACTGAATGAAAGGAGCTGGCATCTCACTCTCTTTGAATCTTCTTTATCATGCTAGGATTAGCAGGAAAAAGCAAAAAATTTCAGAATTGCACCTTGCAATGTGGAGATATTACTGTTTGTGCATTTACAATATTCATTGATTTTTGCCATTGAAAAACATGTTTTTCATATACCAGAAATGTTTGAAGCTACTGACTGAATGAAAGGAGCTGGCATCTCACTCTCTTTGAATCTTCTTTATCATGCTAGGATTAACAGGAAAAAGCAAAAAATTTCAGAATTGCACCTTGCAATGTGGAGATATTACTGTTTGTGCATTTACAATATTCATTGATTTTTGCCATTGAAAAACATGTTTTTCATATACCAGAAATGTTTGAAGCTACTGACTGAATGAAAGGAGCTGGCATCTCACTCTCTTTGAATCTTCTTTATCATGCTAGGATTAACAGGAAAAAGCAAAAAATTTCAGAATTGCACCTTGCAATGTGGAGATATTACTGTTTGTGCATTTACAATATTCATTGGTTTTTGCCATTGAAAAACATGTTTTTCATATACCAGAAATGTTTGAAGCTACTGACTGAATGAAAGGAGCTGGCATCTCACTCTCTTTGAATCTTCTTTATCATGCTAGGATTAACAGGAAAAAGCTAAAAATTTCAGAATTGCACCGTGCAATGTGGAGATATTACTGTTTGTGCATTTACAATATTCATTGATTTTTGCCATTGAAAAACATGTTTTTCATATACCAGAAATGTTTGAAGCTACTGACTGAATGAAAGGAGCTGGCATCTCACTCTCTTTGAATCTTCTTTATCATGCTAGGATTAGCAGGAAAAAGCAAAAAATTTCAGAATTGCACCTTGCAATGTGGAGATATTACTGTTTGTGCATTTACAATATTCATTGATTTTTGCCATTGAAAAACATGTTTTTCATATACCAGAAATGTTTGAAGCTACTGACTGAATGAAAGGAGCTGGCATCTCACTCTCTTTGAATCTTCTTTATCATGCTAGGATTAACAGGAAAAAGCTAAAAATTTCAGAATTGCACCGTGCAATGTGGAGATATTACTGTTTGTGCATTTACAATATTCATTGATTTTTGCCATTGAAAAACATGTTTTTCATATACCAGAAATGTTTGAAGCTACTGACTGAATGAAAGGAGCTGGCATCTCACTCTCTTTGAATCTTCTTTATCATGCTAGGATTAGCAGGAAAAAGCAAAAAATTTCAGAATTGCACCTTGCAATGTGGAGATATTACTGTTTGTGCATTTACAATATTCATTGATTTTTGCCATTGAAAAACATGTTTTTCATATACCAGAAATGTTTGAAGCTACTGACTGAATGAAAGGAGCTGGCATCTCACTCTCTTTGAATCTTCTTTATCATGCTAGGATTAACAGGAAAAAGCAAAAAATTTCAGAATTGCACCTTGCAATGTGGAGATATTACTGTTTGTGCATTTACAATATTCATTGATTTTTGCCATTGAAAAACATGTTTTTCATATACCAGAAATGTTTGAAGCTACTGACTGAATGAAAGGAGCTGGCATCTCACTCTCTTTGAATCTTCTTTATCATGCTAGGATTAACAGGAAAAAGCTAAAAATTTCAGAATTGCACCGTGCAATGTGGAGATATTACTGTTTGTGCATTTACAATATTCATTGATTTTTGCCATTGAAAAACATGTTTTTCATATACCAGAAATGTTTGAAGCTACTGACTGAATGAAAGGAGCTGGCATCTCACTCTCTTTGAATCTTCTTTATCATGCTAGGATTAACAGGAAAAAGCAAAAAATTTCAGAATTGCACCTTGCAATGTGGAGATATTACTGTTTGTGCATTTACAATATTCATTGATTTTTGCCATTGAAAAACGTCCAGAAATGTTTGAAGCTACTGACTGAATGAAAGGAGCTGGCATCTCACTCTCTTTGAATCTTCTTTATCATGCTAGGATTAACAGGAAAAAGCTAAAAATTTCAGAATTGCACCGTGCAATGTGGAGATATTACTGTTTGTGCATTTACAATATTCATTGATTTTTGCCATTGAAAAACATGTTTTTCATATACCAGAAATGTTTGAAGCTACTGACTGAATGAAAGGAGCTGGCATCTCACTCTCTTTGAATCTTCTTTATCATGCTAGGATTAGCAGGAAAAAGCAAAAAATTTCAGAATTGCACCTTGCAATGTGGAGATATTACTGTTTGTGCATTTACAATATTCATTGATTTTTGCCATTGAAAAACATGTTTTTCATATACCAGAAATGTCTGAAGCTACTGACTGAATGAAAGGAGCTGGCATCTCACTCTCTTTGAATCTTCTTTATCATGCTCGGATTAACAGGAAAAAGCTAAAAATTTCAGAATTGCACCGTGCAATGTGGAGATATTACTGTTTGTGCATTTACAATATTCATTGATTTTTGCCATTGAAAAACATGTTTTTCATATACCAGAAATGTTTGAAGCTACTGACTGAATGAAAGGAGCTGGCATCTCACTCTCTTTGAATCTTCTTTATCATGCTAGGATTAGCAGGAAAAAGCAAAAAATTTCAGAATTGCACCTTGCAATGTGGAGATATTACTGTTTGTGCATTTACAATATTCATTGATTTTTGCCATTGAAAAACATGTTTTTCATATACCAGAAATGTTTGAAGCTACTGACTGAATGAAAGGAGCTGGCATCTCACTCTCTTTGAATCTTCTTTATCATGCTAGGATTAGCAGGAAAAAGCAAAAAATTTCAGAATTGCACCTTGCAATGTGGAGATATTACTGTTTGTGCATTTACAATATTCATTGATTTTTGCCATTGAAAAACATGTTTTTCATATACCAGAAATGTTTGAAGCTACTGACTGAATGAAAGGAGCTGGCATCTCACTCTCTTTGAATCTTCTTTATCATGCTAGGATTAACAGGAAAAAGCTAAAAATTTCAGAATTGCACCGTGCAATGTGGAGATATTACTGTTTGTGCATTTACAATATTCATTGATTTTTGCCATTGAAAAACATGTTTTTCATATACCAGAAATGTTTGAAGCTACTGACTGAATGAAAGGAGCTGGCATCTCACTCTCTTTGAATCTTCTTTATCATGCTAGGATTAGCAGGAAAAAGCAAAAAATTTCAGAATTGCACCTTGCAATATGGAGATATTACTGTTTGTGCATTTACAATATTCATTGATTTTTGCCATTGAAAAACATGTTTTTCATATACCAGAAATGTTTGAAGCTACTGACTGAATGAAAGGAGCTGGCATCTCACTCTCTTTGAATCTTCTTTATCATGCTAGGATTAACAGGAAAAAGCAAAAAATTTCAGAATTGCACCTTGCAATGTGGAGATATTACTGTTTGTGCATTTACAATATTCATTGATTTTTGCCATTGAAAAACATGTTTTTCATATACCAGAAATGTTTGAAGCTACTGACTGAATGAAAGGAGCTGGCATCTCACTCTCTTTGAATCTTCTTTATCATGCTAGGATTAACAGGAAAAAGCTAAAAATTTCAGAATTGCACCGTGCAATGTGGAGATATTACTGTTTGTGCATTTACAATATTCATTGATTTTTGCCATTGAAAAACATGTTTTTCATATACCAGAAATGTTTGAAGCTACTGACTGAATGAAAGGAGCTGGCATCTCACTCTCTTTGAATCTTTATCATGCTAGGATTAGCAGGAAAAAGCAAAAAATTTCAGAATTGCACCTTGCAATGTGGAGATATTACTGTTTGTGCATTTACAATATTCATTGATTTTTGCCATTGAAAAACATGTTTTTCATATACCAGAAATGTTTGAAGCTACTGACTGAATGAAAGGAGCTGGCATCTCACTCTCTTTGAATCTTCTTTATCATGCTAGGATTAACAGGAAAAAGCTAAAAATTTCAGAATTGCACCGTGCAATGTGGAGATATTACTGTTTGTGCATTTACAATATTCATTGATTTTTGCCATTGAAAAACATGTTTTTCATATACCAGAAATGTTTGAAGCTACTGACTGAATGAAAGGAGCTGGCATCTCACTCTCTTTGAATCTTCTTTATCATGCTCGGATTAACAGGAAAAAGCTAAAAATTTCAGAATTGCACCGTGCAATGTGGAGATATTACTGTTTGTGCATTTACAATATTCATTGATTTTTGCCATTGAAAAACATGTTTTTCATATACCAGAAATGTTTGAAGCTACTGACTGAATGAAAGGAGCTGGCATCTCACTCTCTTTGAATCTTCTTTATCATGCTAGGATTAGCAGGAAAAAGCAAACAATTTCAGAATTGCACCTTGCAATGTGGAGATATTACTGTTTGTGCATTTACAATATTCATTGATTTTTGCCATTGAAAAACATGTTTTTCATATACCAGAAATGTTTGAAGCTACTGACTGAATGAAAGGAGCTGGCATCTCACTCTCTTTGAATCTTCTTTATCATGCTAGGATTAGCAGGAAAAAGCAAAAAATTTCAGAATTGCACCTTGCAATGTGGAGATAGTACTGTTTGTGCATTTACAATATTCATTGATTTTTGCCATTGAAAAACATGTTTTTCATATACCAGAAATGTTTGAAGCTACTGACTGAATGAAAGGAGCTGGCATCTCACTCTCTTTGAATCTTCTTTATCATGCTAGGATTAACAGGAAAAAGCAAAAAATTTCAGAATTGCACCTTGCAATGTGGAGATATTACTGTTTGTGCATTTACAATATTCATTGATTTTTGCCATTGAAAAACATGTTTTTCATATACCAGAAATGTTTGAAGCTACTGACTGAATGAAAGGAGCTGGCATCTCACTCTCTTTGAATCTTCTTTATCATGCTAGGATTAACAGGAAAAAGCTAAAAATTTCAGAATTGCACCGTGCAATGTGGAGATATTTCTGTTTGTGCATTTACAATATGCATTGATTTTTGCCATTGAAAAACATGTTTTTCATATACCAGAAATGTTTGAAGCTACTGACTGAATGAAAGGAGCTGGCATCTCACTCTCTTTGAATCTTCTTTATCATGCTAGGATTAGCAGGAAAAAGCAAAAAATTTCAGAATTGCACCTTGCAATGTGGAGATATTACTGTTTGTGCATTTACAATATTCATTGATTTTTGCCATTGAAAAACATGTTTTTCATATACCAGAAATGTTTGAAGCTACTGACTGAATGAAAGGAGCTGGCATCTCACTCTCTTTGAATCTTCTTTATCATGCTAGGATTAACAGGAAAAAGCTAAAAATTTCAGAATTGCACCGTGCAATGTGGAGATATTACTGTTTGTGCATTTACAATATTCATTGATTTTTGCCATTGAAAAACATGTTTTTCATATACCAGAAATGTTTGAAGCTACTGACTGAATGAAAGGATCTGGCATCTCACTCTCTTTGAATCTTCTTTATCATGCTAGGATTAGCAGGAAAAAGCAAAAAATTTCAGAATTGCACCTTGCAATATGGAGATATTACTGTTTGTGCATTTACAATATTCATTGATTTTTGCCATTGAAAAACATGTTTTTCATATACCAGAAATGTTTGAAGCTACTGACTGAATGAAAGGAGCTGGCATCTCACTCTCTTTGAATCTTCTTTATCATGCTAGGATTAACAGGAAAAAGCAAAAAATTTCAGAATTGCACCTTGCAATGTGGAGATATTACTGTTTGTGCATTTACAATATTCATTGATTTTTGCCATTGAAAAACATGTTTTTCATATACCAGAAATGTTTGAAGCTACTGACTGAATGAAAGGAGCTGGCATCTCACTCTCTTTGAATCTTCTTTATCATGCTAGGATTAACAGGAAAAAGCTAAAAATTTCAGAATTGCACCGTGCAATGTGGAGATATTACTGTTTGTGCATTTACAATATTCATTGATTTTTGCCATTGAAAAACATGTTTTTCATATACCAGAAATGTTTGAAGCTACTGACTGAATGAAAGGAGCTGGCATCTCACTCTCTTTGAATCTTTATCATGCTAGGATTAGCAGGAAAAAGCAAAAAATTTCAGAATTGCACCTTGCAATGTGGAGATATTACTGTTTGTGCATTTACAATATTCATTGATTTTTGCCATTGAAAAACATGTTTTTCATATACCAGAAATGTTTGAAGCTACTGACTGAATGAAAGGAGCTGGCATCTCACTCTCTTTGAATCTTCTTTATCATGCTAGGATTAACAGGAAAAAGCTAAAAATTTCAGAATTGCACCGTGCAATGTGGAGATATTACTGTTTGTGCATTTACAATATTCATTGATTTTTGCCATTGAAAAACATGTTTTTCATATACCAGAAATGTTTGAAGCTACTGACTGAATGAAAGGAGCTGGCATCTCACTCTCTTTGAATCTTCTTTATCATGCTAGGATTAGCAGGAAAAAGCAAAAAATTTCAGAATTGCACCTTGCAATGTGGAGATATTACTGTTTGTGCATTTACAATATTCATTGATTTTTGCCATTGAAAAACATGTTTTTCATATACCAGAAATGTTTGAAGCTACTGACTGAATGAAAGGAGCTGGCATCTCACTCTCTTTGAATCTTCTTTATCATGCTAGGATTAACAGGAAAAGGCAAAAAATTTCAGAATTGCACCTTGCAATGTGGAGATATTACTGTTTGTGCATTTACAATATTCATTGATTTTTGCCATTGAAAAACATGTTTTTCATATACCAGAAATGTTTGAAGCTACTGACTGAATGAAAGGAGCTGGCATCTCACTCTCTTTGAATCTTCTTTATCATGCTAGGATTAACAGGAAAAAGCAAAAAATTTCAGAATTGCACCTTGCAATGTGGAGATATTACTGTTTGTGCATTTACAATATTCATTGATTTTTGCCATTGAAAAACATGTTTTTCATATACCAGAAATGTTTGAAGCTACTGACTGAATGAAAGGAGCTGGCATCTCACTCTCTTTGAATCTTCTTTATCATGCTAGGATTAACAGGAAAAAGCTAAAAATTTCAGAATTGCACCGTGCAATGTGGAGATATTACTGTTTGTGCATTTACAATATGCATTGATTTTTGCCATTGAAAAACATGTTTTTCATATACCAGAAATGTTTGAAGCTACTGACTGAATGAAAGGAGCTGGCATCTCACTCTCTTTGAATCTTCTTTATCATGCTAGGATTAGCAGGAAAAAGCAAAAAATTTCAGAATTGCACCTTGCAATGTGGAGATATTACTGTTTGTGCATTTACAATATTCATTGATTTTTGCCATTGAAAAACATGTTTTTCATATACCAGAAATGTTTGAAGCTACTGACTGAATGAAAGGAGCTGGCATCTCACTCTCTTTGAATCTTCTTTATCATGCTAGGATTAACAGGAAAAAGCTAAAAATTTCAGAATTGCACCATGCAATGTGGAGATATTACTGTTTGTGCATTTACAATATTCATTGATTTTTGCCATTGAAAAACATGTTTTTCATATACCAGAAATGTTTGAAGCTACTGACTGAATGAAAGGAGCTGGCATCTCACTCTCTTTGAATCTTCTTTATCATGCTAGGATTAGCAGGAAAAAGCAAAAAATTTCAGAATTGCACCTTGCAATATGGAGATATTACTGTTTGTGCATTTACAATATTCATTGATTTTTGCCATTGAAAAACATGTTTTTCATATACCAGAAATGTTTGAAGCTACTGACTGAATGAAAGGAGCTGGCATCTCACTCTCTTTGAATCTTCTTTATCATGCTAGGATTAACAGGAAAAAGCAAAAAATTTCAGAATTGCACCTTGCAATGTGGAGATATTACTGTTTGTGCATTTACAATATTCATTGATTTTTGCCATTGAAAAACATGTTTTTCATATACCAGAAATGTTTGAAGCTACTGACTGAATGAAAGGAGCTGGCATCTCACTCTCTTTGAATCTTCTTTATCATGCTAGGATTAACAGGAAAAAGCTAAAAATTTCAGAATTGCACCGTGCAATGTGGAGATATTACTGTTTGTGCATTTACAATATTCATTGATTTTTGCCATTGAAAAACATGTTTTTCATATACCAGAAATGTTTGAAGCTACTGACTGAATGAAAGGAGCTGGCATCTCACTCTCTTTGAATCTTTATCATGCTAGGATTAGCAGGAAAAAGCAAAAAATTTCAGAATTGCACCTTGCAATGTGGAGATATTACTGTTTGTGCATTTACAATATTCATTGATTTTTGCCATTGAAAAACATGTTTTTCATATACCAGAAATGTTTGAAGCTACTGACTGAATGAAAGGAGCTGGCATCTCACTCTCTTTGTTTTACCATATTTTTTTTATTTTTAAAAAAACAATTTAACAGGGGAATAACAATCGTAGCATAAAAGTGGTGATAAAAGAATATTCGTAGTAAAGGGAAAATTCTGAGGGAAGGGGAAGGGAAAAAGGTACAAACGGGAATGGATAAACAGGAAAGATGGGAGAAATTTGTTCGTCAAAAAGTATATACGATAGTACATAAACTTGAACAATTTAAGCACACATTACTATCATTAGCAAATTAAACATATTAATGAGCTAAACATGACACACATTGAGATGTTCCAGCATTATAAGAAGGTAGAGGGAACCTAGTGGACCAAATATCCCACTTCCTAGAGAATTTAAGTAAGTTATTGTTGATAAGGGCAAATCTGAGTTCAAATATTCTGTGAAGATTCATCTTATCAACTAAGTCCTCCAGAGTGGGGACATGTGACTTTCTCCAATAAAAAGCCAATGCGTTCTTACAAACTGAAAATAAATGAATCACCAGAGATCTTTCAAATGACTTGCATGATTCAAGATCCAAGGATAGTAAAGCCCTTTGAGGGGTCAATACTAATGGTCTACCTAAAAGATCATCAACCAAAGAAGAGATCTGAGCCCATAGATTACGGATTTTCGTGCAGCTCCAAAAGAGATGTAAAAGATCTCCCCTAAGGCCGCACTCCCTCCAACAAAGGGGAGAGTTGCTGGGCTTTATATGGTGTAGCCTGATTGGAGTGTAATACCATCTGGTTAGAATTTTGAAGTAGGCCTCTTGTAAGGGCATAGATATATTAGAGGCTTGGGAAAAAAGAACAGCATTCTCCCATTGGTCGGAATGGAAATTGAGTTTTAGGTCTTTTTCCCATCGTATCATGTAAAGGTGTTTTTGAAAAGAAAGATCATTATTGAAACTGTTATATATGTGTCTCAGGCTCCAAAAAATTTTATGTGATGGGTTGCTTAACAGGTTCACCGAGGTTTCAGAAACGATAAGTTTGCCAGAAATGAATTCCAGAATTATGTTTTTTAAATGAGAATATAAAAAGAAATCAGAAGAGGGTAAGTTGAATCTTTTTTTTAGAGTTTGGAAAGGAATAAAAACAGAAGCTTCATACAGGTCTCCAATTTTCCTTAACCCTTTATTGTCCCATTGATCTGGAATGGAAGAGTTATATAGATCAGCAACAAAACCAATTGGGAAATTTTTGACAAGAGAAAGCTTATCCATATCGGAATCTTTCAAGGAGCTCTTTTTCTTTCTTTTGGCGATTTTTTTCCAGGCGTCAATAATCGCCTGGAAAATAGGGTGGGAAGAATCATGAGTGCACTGTTTAAAGAGATGCCTAAGTAACAAATCACGAGGAGAGGAGCCGTTATTTAAGAAAGTCTCTAGAATCATCCAAGCTGGGGGACTGTCAGAATTAAACCAATTACTGCTCTGTTTGATAAGATTTGCCAAATAATAAGCGGAAATATTAGGGTGGCTCAGACCTCCGTTACTTTTATTCTTGTACAATATATCTGCAGATATCCTCGCACGTTTATTATCCCAGACATAGGAATTAATCTGATTTTGGATTTTTTGAACAAAGATGTGGGAAATAGCTAAAGGAAGGTTGCGGAAAAAATATAAAATTTTGGGAAGAACAAACATCTTGATAGAGAGGACTCTACCCCACCACGACAAATCTCTCTTCATAAAGTCCATCAAATCTCCTCGGACGATGTCATCAATCAGAACCAGATTGTCAGAGATTGTTGAGTTAATATTTTTACCAATACTGATCCCCAAATAAGTCAGATTGCGTTTAGCCACACCAAAGGAAAATCTCGAGTGTAAAACCTCTCTCGTCTGACGGTCCAGATTAATGTTTAAAAGTTTAGACTTCTCATTATTGATCTTAAAATAAGAAATCTGAGAGAATATTTCTAGAATCTTCGAAACCTCCGCAACTGAATTTATTGGGTCCAGCAGGGAAAGCATAACATCATCTGCAAAGAGGCCAATTTTAAATTCTCGAGATGGGGTAGATATCCCTCTGATGTCAGTATTTTCTCTGATCCTCTGAGCAAGAGGCTCCATAGCCAGGACAAAGAGAAGAGGGGAAAGCGGGCAACCCTGTCTAGTACCATTTGTAATAGGGATTGGGTTTGAGAGATAATTGTTAACATAAATTTTTGCTTGGGGGTTAGAATAAAGGGCCATAATTGAAGAGAGAAAATTGTTGTCAAAACCAAATTTAATAAGGGTGAGTTTAAGGTATAGCCAATTTAGCCTGTCGAAAGCTTTTTCAGCATCTAGGGCAAGCAATGAAGTTGGGAGTTTCGCCGTATTTATAACCTTAATAATATTCAAGAGTCTTCTAGAGCCATCAGTTGCTTGTCTCCCACCAACGAAGCCAATTTGATCGTCGTTGATGAGAGATGGGAGAATAGTCGATAAACGGTTGGCCAGAATTTTCGAGTATATCTTAATGTCAGTATTAATTAGCGAAATGGGCCTATAATTTTTAACATTATCTCTCTCTTCTTTAGACTTGGGTATTAAGGTAATGGTAGCTTCCAGCATTTCTGAGGGGAAGGAGCTTATTGAGGAAGCATGATTGAAAATTTTCGTAAGAGGGAGAGAAAGTAGGTCGCAAAAAGTTTTATAATACTCATTGATGAACCCATCTGGACCCGGGGCCTTGAAAGCTTTAAGTTGCTTTATTGTGTCAATAATTTCAAGGTTAGAAAAAGGCTTGTTCAATGACTCGTGATCCAGAGGGCTCAATTTCGGTAGGTTAATGGAGGATAAAAATTTGTTGATTGCGTCTGGGTGAGGATGGGGAATTAGAGAGTCAGTTTTGATATTATAGAGTTTTTTGTAAAAGTCTGCAAACTGGTTCACTATATCTTTAGGGTGACAAAACGTTATTCCACTATTATTCTTTATTTTATCTATTCTATTAATTGCTCTTTTACATTTAACTAGGCGGGCCATAAAGCGGGTAGGTTTATTCAGAGCCGCATAGTAATTAAATTTTGATTTCCGAATAATCGCATCATAGGAAGAAGAAATTTCTGATTTTAGCTCTACCCTTAAATTTGATAGTTCCTTTTGAATTATTGGGGAAGGGGAAGGAAGATTAATTTGCTCTAGTTCTTTTTCCCTAATCAGTTTTTGGAGAGAATTTATTTTTGTTCTTTTTTCTTTTTTTTCAGATGAGGACATCTGCATTAGTACACCACGAAGGACGGCCTTGTGAGCACACCAGCTGGAGAAGGGATTAGATAAATCTGGGGTATCATTTTCCTTAAAATAATCAGAAATAGCTTTTTCAATAATTTTTTTGTTCTTGGGGTTATGAATAAGTGAAGATCTACATTTCCAAAGAAAACCATTTTTAATAAGAGGACCAATATGAATTTCACATGACGTAGGGGCATGATCTGATAGCGACCTGAGGCCTATAGATACGTTAGAGAATTTGGGTAAAGAAAAGACGTCAGTTACTATTAAGTCAATTCTAGAGGCCGTTTGGTGAGCATCCGAAAAGTGTGAGAATTCTTTGGATGTAGTTTGCAGACATCTAAATGTGTCAAATAGTTCATTTTTATAGAGCCAATTATTTAGCGTCGGGTATAAGTGGCGGCTGGGGGAGGAAGAGTCCATATGCCCATCCGGAACCATGTTGAAATCTCCCAAAAAAATCAATTCGCCTCTCCTAACATCTTCAACCTTTCTAAAAACCTTGTTCAAAAAGGGTATTTGCTTTTTATTTGGGGCGTATAGGTTAACAACAGTGCACTCATGATTATTTAGTTTACAGAGCAATATATGAAACCTTCCATTGGGATCTTTATGCTGATCTAAAAACTCAAATGGGACCGAGTCTTTGATCACTGTAGCTACACCGGCTTTTTTCCGGTCGCTAGTGGATTCAAATATATGAGGGTAGCGCTTGTGGGTGAAGGTAGGATGTTTCCCCTCGGCAAACCTTGTCTCCTGAAGACACGCAACATCAGCACCAAGATGACCCAATTCCTTCCAAAGGGAGAATCTCTTATTGGGACTGTTTAGGCCTCTTACATTGTAAGTGATGATCTTGATGGGCATAGGTAAATTAGCAATCAGAATAAGCCAAAAGGATAGGGGTCAGTTGGTCCAACAAATTCCCAAAAAAATAAATCAATCAACAATCAAAGCTGGAATACAATATCTCACTATTAACTCAAAGATAGTAGTAACAATAACCAAGTATTCAAAGAAAAAAGAAAAAACGAATCAAAAAATCTCCTGAGGGAACCTTCACTGTAAAGGTTCTCCCTCAGATTGGGGGGGAAAAATAATGTGGACAAGCCTCGAAGGCTAAATATAAAGAAGAATGAAAAATCTAGTATGACATATTAGGTGAGGTGGTGAGTAAGTTTATTTTTTTAATAAAAGGGCTCCCGAAAGAGTAGTGTTTCACATTTCAACGGTGGGGTATCTTTGCAGCTTTGTGGGGAATGTCCCTTATAAAGTCAAAAAATTTAGGGCCTTCATCAGGATCTGTAAGAGTAAATGTTTTCCCGTTAAAGAAAATCAGCAACTTAACTGGAAAGCCCCATCTATACGGGATATTCTTATCTCTCAGTCTATCTGTGGTCAATTTGTATGACCTTCTCGCATCCATGGTTTCTTTGGAAAAATCTGAAAAGATTTTTAGGTGTGAGAAAGGCTCAGGAAAAGTCCTGTTTTCCCTGATATATTTCAAAATTCTCTCTTTGGTCGAGAAAAAATGTAACCTAACTATTACATCTCTAGGGAGATCCGAGGAGATGGAGGTCGGACGAAATAAGCGGTGTGCCCTATCAATGATAAGATCCTGCTCAGAAAGGGATGGGATTGTCTGATGAAGTAAGTCTTTGACATAGGTCGAGATATCTGAAGGAGATATATTCTCAGATACGCCTCTAATTTTCAAATTATTTCTCCTGCTTCTATCCTCCAAATCCGCCACTTTTAATCTGAGTCTCTTAAGCTCTGTTTTAATTTCTAGATTATCAGAAGAGACAGACTCTACCTTTCCCTCCACCGTTTCGAGCCTTTTAGTGTTTTCCTCCAATTTAACCCCAAACGCTTCCAAAGTAGTTTTCATGGTGTCAACTTGTTTCTCGAAGCCCAGTTTCATATTTCTGTCAATCGTCTTTAAAAGATTGTCCAGATATGAACCAAGGTCGGTATTTCCCAAATCTTGAGAAATGGTCATTTTGACCGGGACATTAGGCGTAAAGTCGGAGGGTGAAGGGGAAAAGTCTTTTTTAGGGCGTCTCTTATCTGGACTAGGATTAGGAGACGGGTCCGAGGATTCCTCCTCCGAACTCGGAGCCAATGAAGAATATTTGTTGCTCCAGTCTCCTGGGTCCCTTCTCTTTGAAGAGATGGAAACATCCATCTCTTCTACTTTTCTTTCCTTAATTACTGTAGAAGAGGCAGGTTTAGCGACAGGGATTCTCTGTGGTTTTGGAGAAAATAGACTTTTAGCAGAGTCTTTGGTGGGAGAGCTTACTTTAAAACTCTGTCTGTCGTCAGGATTTCTATGAGGTGATCTGGACTTAAGTGGACTAATAGTATTGACAGTATCTTCTGAGGGATTTGAAAAAGAAGAGCGTTGAGAGGACTTCGCTCTTACCGCACTAGTTTTAAGGGGAGCTTCCAAAGACTTTTGGGTATTTTTTTTGTTAGCCGCCATTGTAAAAAAAAAAAAAAAAAAAAAAAAAAAAAAAAATAAGTCCTAAATGTATATATAAGGAAAACACCAAAAAGACAATGGAAATATTTAACCTAGAGAGTGGACAGAAGACTTTAGAGTAGCAAAATGACTAGGAACAATGACTGGAAGAAATTAGCATTAAACAAATATCATTCCAATAAGAGGCAATCAATACCCTTAAAGACTGCAGAATTATGTACCCCCTAGAATGCAATCCTTTAAATGTAAATCACAATCAAAAATATCAAGAAAAATAGTAAACTTGACCTGAGGGATAAAAATAAAAGGCACATATAGTTCTTAACAGAAAACTAATTATTGTGGAAACTTGCAGATCTGTAGAGTTCCATGGGCACCAACTGTTATATGTATATCAGGTAGCGAAGTCACAGTATATATATATGAAGGCAGAAGCAATTCCTCCTATCCCCCACCTCCCTCAAAGTCAAGTCTCACAATTAAAATGATTGTACAAAGTTTGGTGTTTAATGGACCTCTGTATCAGTACTGATATAAAATCAGCACCATGGACAGCAGTGCAAAGCGACGTTGCAGCAGGAGGCAGGAGAATTAACTAATGTAAAATCAGCACCATGGACAGCAGTACAGAGCGGTGCTATAGCAGGGGCAGGAGAGTTTGACTGAAATCAGCACCATGGACAGCAGTTCAAATCAGCACCATGGACAGCAGTGCAGAGCGACGCCGCAGCAGAGGGCAGGAGAATTTGATCAGCACCATGGACAGCAGTGCTGAGCTACGCCGCAGCAGGGGGCGGGAGATTTAAAGAATATCAGCTGATTCTGAGTATGAGACAGTGGAGGGCAGCGGTGCTGCTGCAGCAAGGGACCAAAGGCAAGTTCAAGGTTCAGCAGCGCTACCACAGGAGGGGGAGGCAGTCACAAAGGTCAGCAGGGTCCAGATACCTGAGGGGCACTATCAGCAGAGCGGCACAACGGGGAAAGACGGAGCGGACCTCAGGCACCAGCGGCGCTCACCAGCTGGGAGCAGAAGGAACGGAGCGGCCCCTTATCAGAGGGAGGGGGGATACCGCCGCCACTGTATAAGCCCTGGGGACGTGGGGACACCGGCTATATATACCGGCGGTGCCTGTAATCAGAGGGAAGCTTGGTATGCCGGCTCCTGAACAGAGGAGGGGGGACCACTACTATGAAAACAGCCCCGGAGCACATGTAACAGCCGCAGAGGAGAGGAGAGAACCGGGCGCAGACAGCAGCGGTGGCAGTGAGCCGAGGGGAGGAAAGGGACACAGCTGCTTCACATTAATGAATGGGGACACCTCTGCACCGGAGCAGCCCCGGAACCAGGGCAACAGACCCCCAGAAACCCATTAGGAGCCCCGGTGTCAGCCGGGGCTTATCTAACCTGACCTGTAGTATGCAGTCCCGCTCTGTCCCAGTCTCCTGAGCCCCGCGTCAAACAGGCTAGGCTCTCGGTCCCCCGTCAGCAGCAAGGGTCCTGTCCTCGGGGTCCAGTGGGATTAGGGATATTTGATCCGGGGTAGCAGCTCCTCTTCTTTATGGAGTGGAGTCCTGTGGGTCCGGTCCGTCCTTCTGTGGGGCAGTGACAGTAGATTGCAGAGCCTGGTTTTTCAGGCTGTCGCCGGCTTCCGATTCTCAATCTCCTCCTGTCTTCTCCTCCTGGGTCCGGCGTCGGTGTCGGGACAGCTGATGTTGCTGGAGGATCCAGCTCCCGGAGGAGAGCAGAGCAGAGCAGGCTTACGCTGCTATCCCCGTCACTTCAAAGCAGCGCTGCAGAGTGACTGGAAACAAGAAAAGGGCCGCAGAGTGACTGGAAACAAGAAAAGGGCCGCCAGTGATCGCCTGGGTGTCAGAACCAGAACCAAAATGTGCCACCCCGTGGGTTAAAAATAAGCTCTGACAACAGTCAGGGGGCCCAGTATATAATGTTCAGTTAAATGAAGTGAGAGAAATATGTGCCCCCACCGGTCTGTGAGCTTAAAGGGGCACGTCACAGCCTCAGGGACTGGAATGCTCACCAGGACTTATCGCAGCTGCATATAAAGCCTGCTGGTAGTCCTTAAGTCCGGTGTAAAACGATGTAATCCTGGGTCCGGAGGTAGAAGGGCATAAATGGGTCCACAATCCTGTAGGGCCACGTTACAGAGTCACTTCAATGGTGGATTCTGAGCCTCACCCAAATGTCTGAGCACAAAACATCTCCAGGGTTGATGGGGTTAGCAGGGATTCTTTGGTGTCAAAATGATCCCTGAATGATTGGAAGTCAAATTATATAAGAATTTTGGAAAAAAAATCTTCTTTTGTTGCTTAAAAAGTAGCTTTAAAGCGAAGCCCTCAGGGAGCTCAGGATCAAGCTGCCATCTCGTCCTGTGCTCAGGCCACTCCCCCATCTCACTCTCTTTGAATCTTCTTTATCATGCTAGGATTAACAGGAAAAAGCTAAAAATTTCAGAATTGCACCGTGCAATGTGGAGATATTACTGTTTGTGCATTTACAATATTCATTGATTTTTGCCATTGAAAAACATGTTTTTCATATACCAGAAATGTTTGAAGCTACTGACTGAATGAAAGGAGCTGGCATCTCACTCTCTTTGAATCTTCTTTATCATGCTAGGATTAACAGGAAAAAGCAAAAAATTTCAGAATTGCACCTTGCAATGTGGAGATATTACTGTTTGTGCATTTACAATATTCATTGATTTTTGCCATTGAAAAACATGTTTTTCATATACCAGAAATGTTTGAAGCTACTGACTGAATGAAAGGAGCTGGCATCTCACTCTCTTTGAATCTTCTTTATCATGCTAGGATTAACAGGAAAAAGCTAAAAATTTCAGAATTGCACCGTGCAATGTGGAGATATTACTGTTTGTGCATTTACAATATTCATTGATTTTTGCCATTGAAAAACATGTTTTTCATATACCAGAAATGTTTGAAGCTACTGACTGAATGAAAGGAGCTGGCATCTCACTCTCTTTGAATCTTCTTTATCATGCTAGGATTAGCAGGAAAAAGCAAAAAATTTCAGAATTGCACCTTGCAATGTGGAGATATTACTGTTTGTGCATTTACAATATTCATTGATTTTTGCCATTGAAAAACATGTTTTTCATATACCAGAAATGTTTGAAGCTACTGACTGAATGAAAGGAGCTGGCATCTCACTCTCTTTGAATCTTCTTTATCATGCTAGGATTAACAGGAAAAAGCTAAAAATTTCAGAATTGCACCGTGCAATGTGGAGATATTACTGTTTGTGCATTTACAATATTCATTGATTTTTGCCATTGAAAAACATGTTTTTCATATACCAGAAATGTTTGAAGCTACTGACTGAATGAAAGGAGCTGGCATCTCACTCTCTTTGAATCTTCTTTATCATGCTAGGATTAGCAGGAAAAAGCAAAAAATTTCAGAATTGCACCTTGCAATGTGGAGATATTACTGTTTGTGCATTTACAATATTCATTGATTTTTGCCATTGAAAAACATGTTTTTCATATACCAGAAATGTTTGAAGCTACTGACTGAATGAAAGGAGCTGGCATCTCACTCTCTTTGAATCTTCTTTATCATGCTAGGATTAACAGGAAAAAGCAAAAAATTTCAGAATTGCACCTTGCAATGTGGAGATATTACTGTTTGTGCATTTACAATATTCATTGATTTTTGCCATTGAAAAACATGTTTTTCATATACCAGAAATGTTTGAAGCTACTGACTGAATGAAAGGAGCTGGCATCTCACTCTCTTTGAATCTTCTTTATCATGCTAGGATTAACAGGAAAAAGCTAAAAATTTCAGAATTGCACCGTGCAATGTGGAGATATTACTGTTTGTGCATTTACAATATTCATTGATTTTTGCCATTGAAAAACATGTTTTTCATATACCAGAAATGTTTGAAGCTACTGACTGAATGAAAGGAGCTGGCATCTCACTCTCTTTGAATCTTCTTTATCATGCTAGGATTAGCAGGAAAAAGCAAAAAATTTCAGAATTGCACCTTGCAATGTGGAGATATTACTGTTTGTGCATTTACAATATTCATTGATTTTTGCCATTGAAAAACATGTTTTTCATATACCAGAAATGTTTGAAGCTACTGACTGAATGAAAGGAGCTGGCATCTCACTCTCTTTGAATCTTCTTTATCATGCTAGGATTAACAGGAAAAAGCTAAAAATTTCAGAATTGCACCGTGCAATGTGGAGATATTACTGTTTGTGCATTTACAATATTCATTGATTTTTGCCATTGAAAAACATGTTTTTCATATACCAGAAATGTTTGAAGCTACTGACTGAATGAAAGGAGCTGACATCTCACTCTCTTTGAATCTTCTTTATCATGCTAGGATTAGCAGGAAAAAGCAAAAAATTTCAGAATTGCACCTTGCAATGTGGAGATATTACTGTTTGTGCATTTACAATATTCATTGATTTTTGCCATTGAAAAACATGTTTTTCATATACCAGAAATGTTTGAAGCTACTGACTGAATGAAAGGAGCTGGCATCTCACTCTCTTTGAATCTTCTTTATCATGCTAGGATTAACAGGAAAAAGCAAAAAATTTCAGAATTGCACCTTGCAATGTGGAGATATTGCTGTTTGTGCATTTACAATATTCATTGATTTTTGCCATTGAAAAACATGTTTTTCATATACCAGAAATGTTTGAAGCTACTGACTGAATGAAAGGAGCTGGCATCTCACTCTCTTTGAATCTTCTTTATCATGCTAGGATTAACAGGAAAAAGCTAAAAATTTCAGAATTGCACCGTGCAATGTGGAGATATTACTGTTTGTGCATTTACAATATTCATTGATTTTTGCCATTGAAAAACATGTTTTTCATATACCAGAAATGTTTGAAGCTACTGACTGAATGAAAGGAGCTGGCATCTCACTCTCTTTGAATCTTCTTTATCATGCTAGGATTAGCAGGAAAAAGCAAAAAATTTCAGAATTGCACCTTGCAATGTGGAGATATTACTGTTTGTGCATTTACAATATTCATTGATTTTTGCCATTGAAAAACATGTTTTTCATATACCAGAAATATTTGAAGCTACTGACTGAATGAAAGGAGCTGGCATCTCACTCTCTTTGAATCTTCTTTATCATGCTAGGATTAACAGGAAAAAGCTAAAAATTTCAGAATTGCACCGTGCAATGTGGAGATATTACTGTTTGTGCATTTACAATATTCATTGATTTTTGCCATTGAAAAACATGTTTTTCATATACCAGAAATGTTTGAAGCTACTGACTGAATGAAAGGAGCTGGCATCTCACTCTCTTTGAATCTTCTTTATCATGCTAGGATTAGCAGGAAAAAGCAAAAAATTTCAGAATTGCACCTTGCAATGTGGAGATATTACTGTTTGTGCATTTACAATATTCATTGATTTTTGCCATTGAAAAACATGTTTTTCATATACCAGAAATGTTTGAAGCTACTGACTGAATGAAAGGAGCTGGCATCTCACTCTCTTTGAATCTTCTTTATCATGCTAGGATTAACAGGAAAAAGCAAAAAATTTCAGAATTGCACCTTGCAATGTGGAGATATTACTGTTTGTGCATTTACAATATTCATTGATTTTTGCCATTGAAAAACATTTTTCATATACCAGAAATGTTTGAAGCTACTGACTGAATGAAAGGAGCTGGCATCTCACTCTCTTTGAATCTTCTTTATCATGCTAGGATTAACAGGAAAAAGCTAAAAATTTCAGAATTGCACCGTGCAATGTGGAGATATTACTGTTTGTGCATTTACAATATTCATTGATTTTTGCCATTGAAAAACATGTTTTTCATATACCAGAAATGTTTGAAGCTACTGACTGAATGAAAGGAGCTGGCATCTCACTCTCTTTGAATCTTCTTTATCATGCTAGGATTAACAGGAAAAAGCAAAAAATTTCAGAATTGCACCTTGCAATGTGGAGATATTACTGTTTGTGCATTTACAATATTCATTGATTTTTGCCATTGAAAAACGTCCAGAAATGTTTGAAGCTACTGACTGAATGAAAGGAGCTGGCATCTCACTCTCTTTGAATCTTCTTTATCATGCTAGGATTAACAGGAAAAAGCTAAAAATTTCAGAATTGCACCGTGCAATGTGGAGATATTACTGTTTGTGCATTTACAATATTCATTGATTTTTGCCATTGAAAAACATGTTTTTCATATACCAGAAATGTTTGAAGCTACTGACTGAATGAAAGGAGCTGGCATCTCACTCTCTTTGAATCTTCTTTATCATGCTAGGATTAGCAGGAAAAAGCAAAAAATTTCAGAATTGCACCTTGCAATGTGGAGATATTACTGTTTGTGCATTTACAATATTCATTGATTTTTGCCATTGAAAAACATGTTTTTCATATACCAGAAATGTTTGAAGCTACTGACTGAATGAAAGGAGCTGGCATCTCACTCTCTTTGAATCTTCTTTATCATGCTCGGATTAACAGGAAAAAGCTAAAAATTTCAGAATTGCACCGTGCAATGTGGAGATATTACTGTTTGTGCATTTACAATATTCATTGATTTTTGCCATTGAAAAACATGTTTTTCATATACCAGAAATGTTTGAAGCTACTGACTGAATGAAAGGAGCTGGCATCTCACTCTCTTTGAATCTTCTTTATCATGCTAGGATTAGCAGGAAAAAGCAAAAAATTTCAGAATTGCACCTTGCAATGTGGAGATATTACTGTTTGTGCATTTACAATATTCATTGATTTTTGCCATTGAAAAACATGTTTTTCATATACCAGAAATGTTTGAAGCTACTGACTGAATGAAAGGAGCTGGCATCTCACTCTCTTTGAATCTTCTTTATCATGCTAGGATCAGCAGGAAAAAGCAAAAAATTTCAGAATTGCACCTTGCAATGTGGAGATATTACTGTTTGTGCATTTACAATATTCATTGATTTTTGCCATTGAAAAACATGTTTTTCATATACCAGAAATGTTTGAAGCTACTGACTGAATGAAAGGAGCTGGCATCTCACTCTCTTTGAATCTTCTTTATCATGCTAGGATTAACAGGAAAAAGCTAAAAATTTCAGAATTGCACCGTGCAATGTGGAGATATTACTGTTTGTGCATTTACAATATTCATTGATTTTTGCCATTGAAAAACATGTTTTTCATATACCAGAAATGTTTGAAGCTACTGACTGAATGAAAGGAGCTGGCATCTCACTCTCTTTGAATCTTCTTTATCATGCTAGGATTAGCAGGAAAAAGCAAAAAATTTCAGAATTGCACCTTGCAATGTGGAGATATTACTGTTTGTGCATTTACAATATTCATTGATTTTTGCCATTGAAAAACATGTTTTTCATATACCAGAAATGTTTGAAGCTACTGACTGAATGAAAGGAGCTGGCATCTCACTCTCTTTGAATCTTCTTTATCATGCTAGGATTAACAGGAAAAAGCAAAAAATTTCAGAATTGCACCTTGCAATGTGGAGATATTACTGTTTGTGCATTTACAATATTCATTGATTTTTGCCATTGAAAAACATGTTTTTCATATACCAGAAATGTTTGAAGCTACTGACTGAATGAAAGGAGCTGGCATCTCACTCTCTTTGAATCTTCTTTATCATGCTAGGATTAACAGGAAAAAGCTAAAAATTTCAGAATTGCACCGTGCAATGTGGAGATATTACTGTTTGTGCATTTACAATATTCATTGATTTTTGCCATTGAAAAACATGTTTTTCATATACCAGAAATGTTTGAAGCTACTGACTGAATGAAAGGAGCTGGCATCTCACTCTCTTTGAATCTTCTTTATCATGCTAGGATTAACAGGAAAAAGCAAAAAATTTCAGAATTGCACCTTGCAATGTGGAGATATTACTGTTTGTGCATTTACAATATTCATTGATTTTTGCCATTGAAAAACGTCCAGAAATGTTTGAAGCTACTGACTGAATGAAAGGAGCTGGCATCTCACTCTCTGAATCTTCTTTATCATGCTAGGATTAACAGGAAAAAGCTAAAAATTTCAGAATTGCACCGTGCAATGTGGAGATATTACTGTTTGTGCATTTACAATATTCATTGATTTTTGCCATTGAAAAACATGTTTTTCATATACCAGAAATGTTTGAAGCTACTGACTGAATGAAAGGAGCTGGCATCTCACTCTCTTTGAATCTTCTTTATCATGCTAGGATTAGCAGGAAAAAGCAAAAAATTTCAGAATTGCACCTTGCAATGTGGAGATATTACTGTTTGTGCATTTACAATATTCATTGATTTTTGCCATTGAAAAACATGTTTTTCATATACCAGAAATGTTTGAAGCTACTGACTGAATGAAAGGAGCTGGCATCTCACTCTCTTTGAATCTTCTTTATCATGCTCGGATTAACAGGAAAAAGCTAAAAATTTCAGAATTGCACCGTGCAATGTGGAGATATTACTGTTTGTGCATTTACAATATTCATTGATTTTTGCCATTGAAAAACATGTTTTTCATATACCAGAAATGTTTGAAGCTACTGACTGAATGAAAGGAGCTGGCATCTCACTATCTTTGAATCTTCTTTATCATGCTAGGATTAGCAGGAAAAAGCAAAAAATTTCAGAATTGCACCTTGCAATGTGGAGATATTACTGTTTGTGCATTTACAATATTCATTGATTTTTGCCATTGAAAAACATGTTTTTCATATACCAGAAATGTTTGAAGCTACTGACTGAATGAAAGGAGCTGGCATCTCACTCTCTTTGAATCTTCTTTATCATGCTAGGATTAACAGGAAAAAGCTAAAAATTTCAGAATTGCACCGTGCAATGTGGAGATATTACTGTTTGTGCATTTACAATATTCATTGATTTTTGCCATTGAAAAACATGTTTTTCATATACCAGAAATGTTTGAAGCTACTGACTGAATGAAAGGAGCTGGCATCTCACTCTCTTTGAATCTTCTTTATCATGCTAGGATTAGCAGGAAAAAGCAAAACATTTCAGAATTGCACCTTGCAATGTGGAGATATTACTGTTTGTGCATTTACAATATTCATTGATTTTTGCCATTGAAAAACATGTTTTTCATATACCAGAAATGTTTGAAGCTACTGACTGAATGAAAGGAGCTGGCATCTCACTCTCTTTGATTCTTCTTTATCATGCTAGGATTAACAGGAAAAAGCAAAAAATTTCAGAATTGCACCTTGCAATGTGGAGATATTACTGTTTGTGCATTTACAATATTCATTGATTTTTGCCATTGAAAAACATTTTTCATATACCAGAAATGTTTGAAGCTACTGACTGAATGAAAGGAGCTGGCATCTCACTCTCTTTGAATCTTCTTTATCATGCTAGGATTAACAGGAAAAAGCTAAAAATTTCAGAATTGCACCGTGCAATGTGGAGATATTACTGTTTGTGCATTTACAATATTCATTGATTTTTGCCATTGAAAAACATGTTTTTCATATACCAGAAATGTTTGAAGCTACTGACTGAATGAAAGGAGCTGGCATCTCACTCTCTTTGAATCTTCTTTATCATGCTAGGATTAACAGGAAAAAGCAAAAAATTTCAGAATTGCACCTTGCAATGTGGAGATATTACTGTTTGTGCATTTACAATATTCATTGATTTTTGCCATTGAAAAACGTCCAGAAATGTTTGAAGCTACTGACTGAATGAAAGGAGCTGGCATCTCACTCTCTTTGAATCTTCTTTATCATGCTAGGATTAACAGGAAAAAGCAAAGAATTTCAGAATTGCACCGTGCAATGTGGAGATATTACTGTTTGTGCATTTACAATATTCATTGATTTTTGCCATTGAAAAACATGTTTTTCATATACCAGAAATGTTTGAAGCTACTGACTGAATGAAAGGAGCTGGCATCTCACTCTCTTTGAATCTTCTTTATCATGCTAGGATTAGCAGGAAAAAGCAAAAAATTTCAGAATTGCACCTTGCAATGTGGAGATATTACTGTTTGTGCATTTACAATATTCATTGATTTTTGCCATTGAAAAACATGTTTTTCATATACCAGAAATGTTTGAAGCTACTGACTGAATGAAAGGAGCTGGCATCTCACTCTCTTTGAATCTTCTTTATCATGCTCGGATTAACAGGAAAAAGCTAAAAATTTCAGAATTGCACCGTGCAATGTGGAGATATTACTGTTTGTGCATTTACAATATTCATTGATTTTTGCCATTGAAAAACATGTTTTTCATATACCAGAAATGTTTGAAGCTACTGACTGAATGAAAGGAGCTGGCATCTCACTCTCTTTGAATCTTCTTTATCATGCTAGGATTAGCAGGAAAAAGCAAAAAATTTCAGAATTGCACCTTGCAATGTGGAGATATTACTGTTTGTGCATTTACAATATTCATTGATTTTTGCCATTGAAAAACATGTTTTTCATATACCAGAAATGTTTGAAGCTACTGACTGAATGAAAGGAGCTGGCATCTCACTCTCTTTGAATCTTCTTTATCATGCTAGGATCAGCAGGAAAAAGCAAAAAATTTCAGAATTGCACCTTGCAATGTGGAGATATTACTGTTTGTGCATTTACAATATTCATTGATTTTTGCCATTGAAAAACATGTTTTTCATATACCAGAAATGTTTGAAGCTACTGACTGAATGAAAGGAGCTGGCATCTCACTCTCTTTGAATCTTCTTTATCATGCTAGGATTAACAGGAAAAAGCTAAAAATTTCAGAATTGCACCGTGCAATGTGGAGATATTACTGTTTGTGCATTTACAATATTCATTGATTTTTGCCATTGAAAAACATGTTTTTCATATACCAGAAATGTTTGAAGCTACTGACTGAATGAAAGGAGCTGGCATCTCACTCTCTTTGAATCTTCTTTATCATGCTAGGATTAGCAGGAAAAAGCAAAAAATTTCAGAATTGCACCTTGCAATGTGGAGATATTACTGTTTGTGCATTTACAATATTCATTGATTTTTGCCATTGAAAAACATGTTTTTCATATACCAGAAATGTTTGAAGCTACTGACTGAATGAAAGGAGCTGGCATCTCACTCTCTTTGAATCTTCTTTATCATGCTAGGATTAACAGGAAAAAGCAAAAAATTTCAGAATTGCACCTTGCAATGTGGAGATATTACTGTTTGTGCATTTACAATATTCATTGATTTTTGCCATTGAAAAACATGTTTTTCATATACCAGAAATGTTTGAAGCTACTGACTGAATGAAAGGAGCTGGCATCTCACTCTCTTTGAATCTTCTTTATCATGCTAGGATTAACAGGAAAAAGCTAAAAATTTCAGAATTGCACCGTGCAATGTGGAGATATTACTGTTTGTGCATTTACAATATTCATTGATTTTTGCCATTGAAAAACATGTTTTTCATATACCAGAAATGTTTGAAGCTACTGACTGAATGAAAGGAGCTGGCATCTCACTCTCTTTGAATCTTCTTTATCATGCTAGGATTAACAGGAAAAAGCAAAAAATTTCAGAATTGCACCTTGCAATGTGGAGATATTACTGTTTGTGCATTTACAATATTCATTGATTTTTGCCATTGAAAAACGTCCAGAAATGTTTGAAGCTACTGACTGAATGAAAGGAGCTGGCATCTCACTCTCTGAATCTTCTTTATCATGCTAGGATTAACAGGAAAAAGCTAAAAATTTCAGAATTGCACCGTGCAATGTGGAGATATTACTGTTTGTGCATTTACAATATTCATTGATTTTTGCCATTGAAAAACATGTTTTTCATATACCAGAAATGTTTGAAGCTACTGACTGAATGAAAGGAGCTGGCATCTCACTCTCTTTGAATCTTCTTTATCATGCTAGGATTAGCAGGAAAAAGCAAAAAATTTCAGAATTGCACCTTGCAATGTGGAGATATTACTGTTTGTGCATTTACAATATTCATTGATTTTTGCCATTGAAAAACATGTTTTTCATATACCAGAAATGTTTGAAGCTACTGACTGAATGAAAGGAGCTGGCATCTCACTCTCTTTGAATCTTCTTTATCATGCTCGGATTAACAGGAAAAAGCTAAAAATTTCAGAATTGCACCGTGCAATGTGGAGATATTACTGTTTGTGCATTTACAATATTCATTGATTTTTGCCATTGAAAAACATGTTTTTCATATACCAGAAATGTTTGAAGCTACTGACTGAATGAAAGGAGCTGGCATCTCACTATCTTTGAATCTTCTTTATCATGCTAGGATTAGCAGGAAAAAGCAAAAAATTTCAGAATTGCACCTTGCAATGTGGAGATATTACTGTTTGTGCATTTACAATATTCATTGATTTTTGCCATTGAAAAACATGTTTTTCATATACCAGAAATGTTTGAAGCTACTGACTGAATGAAAGGAGCTGGCATCTCACTCTCTTTGATTCTTCTTTATCATGCTAGGATTAACAGGAAAAAGCAAAAAATTTCAGAATTGCACCTTGCAATGTGGAGATATTACTGTTTGTGCATTTACAATATTCATTGATTTTTGCCATTGAAAAACATTTTTCATATACCAGAAATGTTTGAAG
>NW_027370873.1:0-32546 GCF_046119375.1 Phyllobates terribilis
GAGATGCCAGCTCCTTTCATTCAGTCAGTAGCTTCAATCATTTCTGGACGTTTTTCAATGGCAAAAATCAATGAATATTGTAAATGCACAAACAATAATTTCTCCGCATTGCAAGGTGCAATTCTGAAATTTTTTACTTTTTCCTGCTCCTCTTAGCATGATAAAGAAGATTCAAAGAGAGTGAGATGCCAGCTCCTTTCATTCAGTCAGTAGCTTCAATCATTTCTGGTATATGAATAACATGATGTTTTTCAATCGCAAAAATCAATGAATATTGTAAATGCACAAACAGTAATTTCTCCGCATTGCAAGGTGCAATTCTGAAATTTTTTGCTTTTTCCTGCTCCTCTTAGCATGATAAAGAAGATTCAAAGAGAGTGAGATGCCAGCTCCTTTCATTCAGTCAGTAGCTTCAATCATTTCTGGACGTTTTTCAATGGCAAAAATCAATGAATATTGTAAATGCACAAACAGTAATTTCTCCGCATTGCAAGGTGCAATTCTGAAATTCTTTGCTTTTTCCTGCTCCTCTAAGCATGATAAAGAAGATTCAAAGAGAGTGAGATGCCAGATACTTTCCTTCAGTCAGTAGCTTCAATCATTTCTGGTATATGAATAACATGATGTTTTTCAATGGCAAAAATCAATGAATTTTGTAAATGCACAAACAGTAATTTCTCCGCATTGCAAGGCGCAATTCTGAAATTTTTTACTTTTTCCTGCTCCTCTTAGCATGATAAAGAAGATTCAAAGAGAGTGAGATGCCAGCTCCTTTCATTCAGTCAGTAGCTTCAATCATTTCTGGTATATGAATAACATGATGTTTTTCAATGGCAAAAATCAATGAATATTGTAAATGCACAAACAGTAATTTCTCCGCATTGCAAGGTGCAATTCTGAAATTTTTTGCTTTTTCCTGCTCCTCTTAGCATGATAAAGAAGATTCAAAGAGAGTGAGATGCCAGCTCCTTTCATTCAGTCAGTAGCTTCAATCATTTCTGGACGTTTTTCAATGGCAAAAATCAATGAATATTGTAAATGCACAAACAGTAATTTCTCCGCATTGCAAGGTGCAATTCTGAAATTTTTTGCTTTTTCCTGCTCCTCTTAGCATGATAAAGAAGATTCAAAGAGAGTGAGATGCCAGCTCCTTTCATTCAGTCAGTAGCTTCAATCATTTCTGGACGTTTTTCAATGGCAAAAATCAATGAATATTGTAAATGCACAAACAGTAATTTCTCCGCATTGCAAGGTGCAATTCTGAAATTTTTTGCTTTTTCCTGCTCCTCTTAGCATGATAAAGAAGATTCAAAGAGAGTGAGATGCCAGCTCCTTTCATTCAGTCAGTACCTTCAATCATTTCTGGACGTTTTTCAATGGCAAAAATCAATGAATATTGTAAATGCACAAACAGTAATTTCTCCGCATTGCAAGGTGCAATTCTGAAATTTTTTGCTTTTTCCTGCTCCTCTTAGCATGATAAAGAAGATTCAAAGAGAGTGAGATGCCAGCTCCTTTCATTCAGTCAGTAGCTTCAATCATTTCTGGACGTTTTTCAATGGCAAAAATCAATGAATATTGTAAATGCACAAACTGTAATTTCTCCGCATTGCAAGGTGCAATTCTGAAATTTTTTGCTTTTTCCTGCTCCTCTTAGCATGATAAAGAAGATTCAAAGAGAGTGAGATGCCAGCTCCTTTCATTCAGTCAGTAGCTTCAATCATTTCTGGTATATGAATAACATGATGTTTTTCAATAGCAAAAATCAATGAATATTGTAAATGCACAAACAGTAATTTCTCCGCATTGCAAGGTGCAATTCTGAAATTTTTTGCTTTTTCCTGCTCCTCTTAGCATGATAAAGAAGATTCAAAGAGAGTGAGATGCCAGCTCCTTTCATTCAGTCAGTAGCTTCAATCATTTCTGGACGTTTTTCAATGGCAAAAATCAATGAATATTGTAAATGCACAAACAGTAATTTCTCCGCATTGCAAGGTGCAATTCTGAAATTTTTTACTTTTTCCTGCTCCTCTTAGCATGATAAAGAAGATTCAAAGAGAGTGAGATGCCAGCTCCTTTCATTCAGTCAGTAGCTTCAATCATTTCTGGTATATGAATAACATGATGTTTTTCAATCGCAAAAATCAATGAATATTGTAAATGCACAAACAGTAATTTCTCCGCATTGCAAGGTGCAATTCTGAAATTTTTTGCTTTTTCCTGCTCCTCTTAGCATGATAAAGAAGATTCAAAGAGAGTGAGATGCCAGCTCTTTTCATTCAGTCAGTAGCTTCAATCATTTCTGGACGTTTTTCAATGGCAAAAATCAATGAATATTGTAAATGCACAAACAGTAATTTCTCCGCAATGCAAGGTGCAATTCTGAAATTTTTTGCTTTTTCCTGCTCCTCTTAGCATGATAAAGAAGATTCAAAGAGAGTGAGATGCCAGCTCCTTTCATTCAGTCAGTAGCTTTAATCATTTCTGGACGTTTTTCAATGGCAAAAATCATTGAATATTGTAAATGCACAATCAGTAATTTCTCCGCATTGCAAGGTGCAATTCTGAAATTTTTTACTTTTTCCTGCTCCTCTTAGCATGATAAAGAAGATTCAAAGAGTGTGAGATGCCAGCTCCTTTCATTCAGTCAGTAGCTTCAATCATTTCTGGTATATGAATAACATGATGTTTTTCAATCGCAAAAATCAATGAATATTGTAAATGCACAAACAGTAATTTCTCCGCATTGCAAGGTGCAATTCTGAAATTTTTTGCTTTTTCCTGCTCCTCTTAGCATGATAAAGAAGATTCAAAGAGAGTGAGATGCCAGCTCCTTTCATTCAGTCAGTAGCTTCAATCATTTCTGGACGTTTTTCAATGGCAAAAACCATTGAATATTGTAAATGCACAAACAGTAATTTCTCCGCATTGCAAGGTGCAATTCTGAAACTTTTTGCTTTTTCCTGCTCCTCTTAGCATGATAAAGAAGATTCAAAGAGAGTGAGATGCCAGATCCTTTCCTTCAGTCAGTAGCTTCAATCATTTCTGGTATATGAATAACATGATGTTTTTCAATGGCAAAAATCAATGAATTTTGTAAATGCACAAACAGTAATTTCTCCGCATTGCAAGGCGCAATTCTGAAATTTTTTGCTTTTTCCTGCTCCTCTTAGCATGATAAAGAAGATTCAAAGAGAGTGAGATGCCAGCTCCTTTCATTCAGTCAGTAGCTTCAATCATTTCTGGACATTTTTCAATGGCAAAAATCAATGAATATTGTAAATGCACAAACAGTCATTTCTCCGCATTGCAAGGTGCAATTCTGAAATTTTTTGCTTTTTCCTGCTCCTCTTAGCATGATAAAGAAGATTCAAAGAGAGTGAGATGCCAGCTCCTTTCATTCAGTCAGTAGCTTCAATCATTTCTGGACGTTTTTCAATGGCAAAAATCAATGAATATTGTAAATGCACAAACAGTAATTTCTCCGCATTGCAAGGTGCAATTCTGAAATTTTTTGCTTTTTCCTGCTCCTCTTAGCATGATAAAGAAGATTCAAAGAGAGTGAGATGCCAGCTCCTTTCATTCAGTCAGTAGCTTCAATCATTTCTGGACGTTTTTCAATGGCAAAAATCAATGAATATTGTAAATGCACAAACAGTAATTTCTCCGCATTGCAAGGTGCAATTCTGAAATTTTTTGCTTTTTCCTGCTCCTCTTAGCATGATAAAGAAGATTCAAAGAGAGTGAGATGCCAGATCCTTTCCTTCAGTCAGTAGCTTCAATCATTTCTGGTATATGAATAACATGATGTTTTTCAATGGCAAAAATCAATGAATTTTGTAAATGCACAAACAGTAATTTCTCCGCATTGCAAGGCGCAATTCTGAAATTTTTTGCTTTTTCCTGCTCCTCTTAGCATGATAAAGAAGATTCAAAGAGAGTGAGATGCCAGCTCCTTTCATTCAGTCAGTAGCTTCAATCATTTCTGGACATTTTTCAATGGCAAAAATCAATGAATATTGTAAATGCACAAACAGTAATTTCTCCGCATTGCAAGGTGCAATTCTGAAATTTTTTGCTTTTTCCTGCTCCTCTTAGCATGATAAAGAAGATTCAAAGAGAGTGAGATGCCAGCTCCTTTCATTCAGTCAGTAGCTTCAATCATTTCTGGACGTTTTTCAATGGCAAAAATCAATGAATATTGTAAATGCACAAACAGTAATTTCTCCGCATTGCAAGGTGCAATTCTGAAATTTTTTGCTTTTTCCTGCTCCTCTTAGCATGATAAAGAAGATTCAAAGAGAGTGAGATGCCAGCTCCTTTCATTCAGTCAGTAGCTTCAATCATTTCTGGACGTTTTTCAATGGCAAAAATCAATGAATATTGTAAATGCACAAACAGTAATTTCTCCGCATTGCAATGTGCAATTCTGAAATTTTTTGCTTTTTCCTGCTCCTCTTAGCATGATAAAGAAGATTCAAAGAGAGTGAGATGCCAGCTCCTTTCATTCAGTCAGTAGCTTCAAACATTTCTGGTACATGAATAACATGATGTTTTTCAATGGCAAAAATCAATGAATATTGTAAATGCACAAACAGTAATTTCTCCGCATTGCAAGGTGCAATTCTGAAATTTTTTGCTTTTTCCTGCTCCTCTTAGCATGATAAAGAAGATTCAAAGAGAGTGAGATGCCAGCTCCTTTCGTTCAGTCAGTAGCTTCAATCATTTCTGGACGTTTTTCAATGGCAAAAATCATTGAATATTATAAATGCACAAACAGTAATTTCTCCGCATTGCAAGGTGCAATTCTGAAATTTTTTACTTTTTCCTGCTCCTCTTAGCATGATAAAGAAGATTCAAAGAGAGTGAGATGCCAGCTCCTTTCATTCAGTCAGTAGCTTCAATCATTTCTGGTATATGAATAACATGATGTTTTTCAATGGCAAAAATCAATGAATATTGTAAATGCACAAACAGTAATTTCTCCGCATTGCAAGGTGCAATTCTGAAATTTTTTGCTTTTTCCTGCTCCTCTTAGCATGATAAAGAAGATTCAAAGAGAGTGAGATGCCAGCTCCTTTCATTCAGTCAGTAGCTTCAATCATTTCTGGACGTTTTTCAATGGCAAAAATCAATGAATATTGTAAATGCACAAACAGTAATTTCTCCGCATTGCAAGGTGCAATTCTGAAATTTTTTGCTTTTTCCTGCTCCTCTTAGCATGATAAACAAGATTCAAAGAGAGTGAGATGCCAGCTCCTTTCATTCAGTCAGTAGCTTCAATCATTTCTGGACGTTTTTCAATGGCAAAAATCATTGAATATTGTAAATGCACAAACAGTAATTTCTCCGCATTGCAAGGTGCAATTCTGAAATTTTTTACTTTTTCCTGCTCCTCTTAGCATGATAAAGAAGATTCAAAGAGAGTGAGATGCCAGCTCCTTTCATTCAGTCAGTAGCTTCAATCATTTCTGGTATATGAATAACATGATGTTTTTCAATCGCAAAAATCAATGAATATTGTAAATACAGTAATTCCTCCGCATTGCAAGGTGCAATTCTGAAATTTTTTGCTTTTTCCTGCTCCTCTTAGCATGATAAAGAAGATTCAAAGAGAGTGAGATGCCAGCTCCTTTCATTCAGTCAGTAGCTTCAATCATTTCTGGACGTTTTTCAATGGCAAAAATCAATGAATGTTGTAAATGCACAAACAGTAATTTCTCCGCATTGCAAGGTGCAATTCTGAAATTTTTTGCTTTTTCCTGCTCCTCTAAGCATGATAAAGAAGATTCAAAGAGAGTGAGATGCCAGATCCTTTCCTTCAGTCAGTAGCTTCAATCATTTCTGGTATATGAATAACATGATGTTTTTCAATGGCAAAAATCAATGAATTTTGTAAATGCACAAACAGTAATTTCTCCGCATTGCAAGGCGCAATTCTGAAATTTTTTGCTTTTTCCTGCTCCTCTTAGCATGATAAAGAAGATTCAAAGAGAGTGAGATTCCAGCTCCTTTCATTCAGTCAGTAGCTTCAATCATTTCTGGACATTTTTCAATGGCAAAAATCAATGAATATTGTAAATGCACAAACAGTAATTTCTCCGCATTGCAAGGTGCAATTCTGAAATTTTTTGCTTTTTCCTGCTCCTCTTAGCATGATAAAGAAGATTCAAAGAGAGTGAGATGCCAGCTCCTTTCATTCAGTCAGTAGCTTCAATCATTTCTGGACGTTTTTCAATGGCAAAAATCAATGAATATTGTAAATGCACAAACAGTAATTTCTCCGCATTGCAAGGTGCAATTCTGAAATTTTTTGCTTTTTCCTGCTCCTCTTTGCATGATAAAGAAGATTCAAAGAGAGTGAGATGCCAGCTCCTTTCATTCAGTCAGTACCTTCAATTATTTCTGGACCTTTTTCAATGGCAAAAATCAATGAATATTGTAAATGCACAAACAGTAATTTCTCCGCATTGCAAGGTGCAATTCTGAAATTTTTTGCTTTTTCCTGCTCCTCTTAGCATGATAAAGAAGATTCAAAGAGAGTGAGATGCCAGCTCCTTTCATTCAGTCAGTAGCTTCAATCATTTCTGGACGTTTTTCAATGGCAAAAATCAATGAATATTGTAAATGCACAAACTGTAATTTCTCCGCATTGCAAGGTGCAATTCTGAAATTTTTTGCTTTTTCCTGCTCCTCTTAGCATGATAAAGAAGATTCAAAGAGAGTGAGATGCCAGCTCCTTTCATTCAGTCAGTAGCTTCAATCATTTCTGGTATATGAATAACATGATGTTTTTCAATAGCAAAAATCAATGAATATTGTAAATGCACAAACAGTAATTTCTCCGCATTGCAAGGTGCAATTCTGAAATTTTTTGCTTTTTCCTGCTCCTCTTAGCATGATAAAGAAGATTCAAAGAGAGTGAGATGCCAGCTCCTTTCATTCAGTCAGTAGCTTCAATCATTTCTGGACGTTTTTCAATGGCAAAAATCAATGAATATTGTAAATGCACAAACAGTAATTTCTCCGCATTGCAAGGTGCAATTCTGAAATTTTTTACTTTTTCCTGCTCCTCTTAGCATGATAAAGAAGATTCAAAGAGAGTGAGATGCCAGCTCCTTTCATTCAGTCAGTAGCTTCAATCATTTCTGGTATATGAATAACATGATGTTTTTCAATCGCAAAAATCAATGAATATTGTAAATGCACAAACAGTAATTTCTCCGCATTGCAAGGTGCAATTCTGAAATTTTTTGCTTTTTCCTGCTCCTCTTAGCATGATAAAGAAGATTCAAAGAGAGTGAGATGCCAGCTCCTTTCATTCAGTCAGTAGCTTCAATCATTTCTGGACGTTTTTCAATGGCAAAAATCAATGAATATTGTAAATGCACAAACAGTAATTTCTCCGCATTGCAAGGTGCAATTCTGAAATTTTTTGCTTTTTCCTGCTCCTCTAAGCATGATAAAGAAGATTCAAAGAGAGTGAGATGCCATATCCTTTCCTTCAGTCAGTAGCTTCAATCATTTCTGGTATATGAATAACATGATGTTTTTCAATGGCAAAAATCAATGAATTTTGTAAATGCACAAACAGTAATTTCTCCGCATTGCAAGGCGCAATTCTGAAATTTTTTGCTTTTTCCTGCTCCTCTTAGCATGATAAAGAAGATTCAAAGAGAGTGAGATGCCAGCTCCTTTCATTCAGTCAGTAGCTTCAATCATTTCTGGACATTTTTCAATGGCAAAAATCAATGAATATTGTAAATGCACAAACAGTAATTTCTCCGCATTGCAAGGTGCAATTCTGAAATTTTTTGCTTTTTCCTGCTCCTCTTAGCATGATAAAGAAGATTCAAAGAGAGTGAGATGCCAGCTCCTTTCATTCAGTCAGTAGCTTCAATCATTTCTGGACGTTTTTCAATGGCAAAAATCAATGAATATTGTAAATGCACAAACAGTAATTTCTCCGCATTGCAAGGTGCAATTCTGAAATTTTTTGCTTTTTCCTGCTCCTCTTAGCATGATAAAGAAGATTCAAAGAGAGCGAGATGCCAGCTCCTTTCATTCAGTCAGTACCTTCAATCATTTCTGGACGTTTTTCAATGGCAAAAATCAATGAATATTGTAAATGCACAAACAGTAATTTCTCCGCATTGCAAGGTGCAATTCTGAAATTTTTTGCTTTTTCCTGCTCCTCTTAGCATGATAAAGAAGATTCAAAGAGAGTGAGATGCCAGCTCCTTTCATTCAGTCAGTAGCTTCAATCATTTCTGGACGTTTTTCAATGGCAAAAATCAATGAATATTGTAAATGCACAAACTGTAATTTCTCCGCATTGCAAGGTGCAATTCTGAAATTTTTTGCTTTTTCCTGCTCCTCTTAGCATGATAAAGAAGATTCAAAGAGAGTGAGATGCCAGCTCCTTTCATTCAGTCAGTAGCTTCAATCATTTCTGGTATATGAATAACATGATGTTTTTCAATAGCAAAAATCAATGAATATTGTAAATGCACAAACAGTAATTTCTCCGCATTGCAAGGTGCAATTCTGAAATTTTTTGCTTTTTCCTGCTCCTCTTAGCATGATAAAGAAGATTCAAAGAGAGTGAGATGCCAGCTCCTTTCATTCAGTCAGTAGCTTCAATCATTTCTGGACGTTTTTCAATGGCAAAAATCAATGAATATTGTAAATGCACAAACAGTAATTTCTCCGCATTGCAAGGTGCAATTCTGAAATTTTTTGCTTTTTCCTGCTCCTCTTAGCATGGTAAACAAGATTCAAAGAGAGTGAGATGCCAGCTCCTTTCATTCAGTCAGTAGCTTCAATCATTTCTGGACGTTTTTCAATGGCAAAAATCATTGAATATTGTAAATGCACAAACAGTAATTTCTCCGCATTGCAAGGTGCAATTCTGAAATTTTTTACTTTTTCCTGCTCCTCTTAGCATGATAAAGAAGATTCAAAGAGAGTGAGATGCCAGCTCCTTTCATTCAGTCAGTAGCTTCAATCATTTCTGGTATATGAATAACATGATGTTTTTCAATCGCAAAAATCAATGAATATTGTAAATGCACAAACAGTAATTTCTCCGCATTGCAAGGTGCAATTCTGAAATTTTTTGCTTTTTCCTGCTCCTCTTAGCATGATAAAGAAGATTCAAAGAGAGTGAGATGCCAGCTCCTTTCATTCAGTCAGTAGCTTCAATCATTTCTGGACGTTTTTCAATGGCAAAAATCAATGAATATTGTAAATGCACAAACAGTAATTTCTCCGCATTGCAAGGTGCAATTCTGAAATTTTTTGCTTTTTCCTGCTCCTCTTAGCATGATAAAGAAGATTCAAAGAGAGTGAGATGCCAGATCCTTTCCTTCAGTCAGTAGCTTCAATCATTTCTGGTATATGAATAACATGATGTTTTTCAATGGCAAAAATCAATGAATTTTGTAAATGCACAAACAGTAATTTCTCCGCATTGCAAGGCGCAATTCTGAAATTTTTTGCTTTTTCCTGCTCCTCTTAGCATGATAAAGAAGATTCAAAGAGAGTGAGATGTCAGCTCCTTTCATTCAGTCAGTAGCTTCAAACATTTCTGGTATATGAATAACATGATGTTTTTCAATGGCAAAAATCAATGAATATTGTAAATGCACAAACAGTAATTTCTCCGCATTGCAAGGTGCAATTCTGAAATTTTTTGCTTTTTCCTGCTCCTCTTAGCATGATAAAGAAGATTCAAAGAGAGTGAGATGCCAGCTCCTTTCATTCAGTCAGTAGCTACAATCATTTCTGGACGTTTTTCAATGGCAAAAATCAATGAATATTGTAAATGCACAAACAGTAATTTCTCCGCATTGCAAGGTGCAATTCTGAAATTTTTTGCTTTTTCCTGCTCCTCTTAGCATGATAAAGAAGATTCAAAGAGAGCGAGATGCCAGCTCCTTTCATTCAGTCAGTACCTTCAATCATTTCTGGACGTTTTTCAATGGCAAAAATCAATGAATATTGTAAATGCACAAACAGTAATTTCTCCGCATTGCAAGGTGCAATTCTGAAATTTTTTGCTTTTTCCTGCTCCTCTTAGCATGATAAAGAAGATTCAAAGAGAGTGAGATGCCAGCTCCTTTCATTCAGTCAGTAGCTTCAATCATTTCTGGACGTTTTTCAATGGCAAAAATCAATGAATATTGTAAATGCACAAACTGTAATTTCTCCGCATTGCAAGGTGCAATTCTGAAATTTTTTGCTTTTTCCTGCTCCTCTTAGCATGATAAAGAAGATTCAAAGAGAGTGAGATGCCAGCTCCTTTCATTCAGTCAGTAGCTTCAATCATTTCTGGTATATGAATAACATGATGTTTTTCAATAGCAAAAATCAATGAATATTGTAAATGCACAAACAGTAATTTCTCCGCATTGCAAGGTGCAATTCTGAAATTTTTTGCTTTTTCCTGCTCCTCTTAGCATGATAAAGAAGATTCAAAGAGAGTGAGATGCCAGCTCCTTTCATTCAGTCAGTAGCTTCAATCATTTCTGGACGTTTTTCAATGGCAAAAATCAATGAATATTGTAAATGCACAAACAGTAATTTCTCCGCATTGCAAGGTGCAATTCTGAAATTTTTTGCTTTTTCCTGCTCCTCTTAGCATGGTAAACAAGATTCAAAGAGAGTGAGATGCCAGCTCCTTTCATTCAGTCAGTAGCTTCAATCATTTCTGGACGTTTTTCAATGGCAAAAATCATTGAATATTGTAAATGCACAAACAGTAATTTCTCCGCATTGCAAGGTGCAATTCTGAAATTTTTTACTTTTTCCTGCTCCTCTTAGCATGATAAAGAAGATTCAAAGAGAGTGAGATGCCAGCTCCTTTCATTCAGTCAGTAGCTTCAATCATTTCTGGTATATGAATAACATGATGTTTTTCAATCGCAAAAATCAATGAATATTGTAAATGCACAAACAGTAATTTCTCCGCATTGCAAGGTGCAATTCTGAAATTTTTTGCTTTTTCCTGCTCCTCTTAGCATGATAAAGAAGATTCAAAGAGAGTGAGATGCCAGCTCCTTTCATTCAGTCAGTAGCTTCAATCATTTCTGGACGTTTTTCAATGGCAAAAATCAATGAATATTGTAAATGCACAAACAGTAATTTCTCCGCATTGCAAGGTGCAATTCTGAAATTTTTTGCTTTTTCCTGCTCCTCTTAGCATGATAAAGAAGATTCAAAGAGAGTGAGATGCCAGATCCTTTCCTTCAGTCAGTAGCTTCAATCATTTCTGGTATATGAATAACATGATGTTTTTCAATGGCAAAAATCAATGAATTTTGTAAATGCACAAACAGTAATTTCTCCGCATTGCAAGGCGCAATTCTGAAATTTTTTGCTTTTTCCTGCTCCTCTTAGCATGATAAAGAAGATTCAAAGAGAGTGAGATGCCAGCTCCTTTCATTCAGTCAGTAGCTTCAATCATTTCTGGACATTTTTCAATGGCAAAAATCAATGAATATTGTAAATGCACAAACAGTAATTTCTCCGCATTGCAAGGTGCAATTCTGAAATTTTTTGCTTTTTCCTGCTCCTCTTAGCATGATAAAGAAGATTCAAAGAGAGTGAGATGCCAGCTCCTTTCATTCAGTCAGTAGCTTCAATCATTTCTGGACGTTTTTCAATGGCAAAAATCAATGAATATTGTAAATGCACAAACAGTAATTTCTCCGCATTGCAAGGTGCAATTCTGAAATTTTTTGCTTTTTCCTGCTCCTCTTAGCATGATAAAGAAGATTCAAAGAGAGTGAGATGCCAGCTCCTTTCATTCAGTCAGTAGCTTCAATCATTTCTGGACGTTTTTCAATGGCAAAAATCAATGAATATTGTAAATGCACAAACAGTAATTTCTCCGCATTGCAAGGTGCAATTCTGAAATTTTTTGCTTTTTCCTGCTCCTCTTAGCATGATAAAGAAGATTCAAAGAGAGTGAGATGCCAGATCCTTTCCATCAGTCAGTAGCTTCAATCATTTCTGGTATATGAATAACATGATGTTTTTCAATGGCAAAAATCAATGAATTTTGTAAATGCACAAACAGTAATTTCTCCGCATTGCAAGGCGCAATTCTGAAATTTTTTGCTTTTTCCTGCTCCTCTTAGCATGATAAAGAAGATTCAAAGAGAGTGAGATGCCAGCTCCTTTCATTCAGTCAGTAGCTTCAATCATTTCTGGACATTTTTCAATGGCAAAAATCAATGAATATTGTAAATGCACAAACAGTAATTTCTCCGCATTGCAAGGTGCAATTCTGAAATTTTTTGCTTTTTCCTGCTCCTCTTAGCATGATAAAGAAGATTCAAAGAGAGTGAGATGCCAGCTCCTTTCATTCAGTCAGTAGCTTCAATCATTTCTGGACGTTTTTCAATGGCAAAAATCAATGAATATTGTAAATGCACAAACAGTAATTTCTCCGCATTGCAAGGTGCAATTCTGAAATTTTTTGCTTTTTCCTGCTCCTCTTAGCATGATAAAGAAGATTCAAAGAGAGTGAGATGCCAGCTCCTTTCATTCAGTCAGTAGCTTCAATCATTTCTGGACGTTTTTCAATGGCAAAAATCAATGAATATTGTAAATGCACAAACAGTAATTTCTCCACATTGCAATGTGCAATTCTGAAATTTTTTGCTTTTTCCTGCTCCTCTTAGCATGATAAAGAAGATTCAAAGAGAGTGAGATGCCAGCTCCTTTCATTCAGTCAGTAGCTTCAATCATTTCTGGACATTTTTCAATGGCAAAAATCAATGAATATTGTAAATGCACAAACAGTAATTTCTCCGCATTGCAAGGTGCAATTCTGAAATTTTTTGCTTTTTCCTGCTCCTCTTAGCATGATAAAGAAGATTCAAAGAGAGTGAGATGCCAGCTCCTTTCATTCAGTCAGTAGCTTCAATCATTTCTGGACGTTTTTCAATGACAAAAATCAATGAATATTGTAAATGCACAAACAGTAATTTCTCTGCATTGCAAGGTGCAATTCTGAAATTTTTTGCTTTTTCCTGCTCCTCTTAGCATGATAAAGAAGATTCAAAGAGAGTGAGATGCCAGCTCCTTTCATTCAGTCAGTAGCTTCAATCATTTCTGGACGTTTTTCAATGGCAAAAATCATTGAATATTGTAAATGCACAAACAGTAATTTCTCCGCATTGCAAGGTGCAATTCTGAAATTTTTTACTTTTTCCTGCTCCTCTTAGCATGATAAAGAAGATTCAAAGAGAGTGAGATGCCAGCTCCTTTCATTCAGTCAGTAGCTTCAATCATTTCTGGTATATGAATAACATGATGTTTTTCAATCGCAAAAATCAATGAATATTGTAAATGCACAAACAGTAATTTCTCCGCATTGCAAGGTGCAATTCTGAAATTTTTTGCTTTTTCCTGCTCCTCTTAGCATGATAAAGAAGATTCAAAGAGAGTGAGATGCCAGCTCCTTTCATTCAGTCAGTAGCTTCAATCATTTCTGGACGTTTTTCAATGGCAAAAATCAATGAATATTGTAAATGCACAAACAGTAATTTCTCCGCATTGCAAGGTGCAATTCTGAAATTTTTTGCTTTTTCCTGCTCCTCTTAGCATGATAAAGAAGATTCAAAGAGAGTGAGATGCCAGATCCTTTCCTTCAGTCAGTAGCTTCAATCATTTCTGGTATATGAATAACATGATGTTTTTCAATGGCAAAAATCAATGAATTTTGTAAATGCACAAACAGTAATTTCTCCGCATTGCAAGGCGCAATTCTGAAATTTTTTGCTTTTTCCTGCTCCTCTTAGCATGATAAAGAAGATTCAAAGAGAGTGAGATGCCAGCTCCTTTCATTCAGTCAGTAGCTTCAATCATTTCTGGACATTTTTCAATGGCAAAAATCAATGAATATTGTAAATGCACAAACAGTAATTTCTCCGCATTGCAAGGCGCAATTCTGAAATTTTTTGCTTTTTCCTGCTCCTCTTAGCATGATAAAGAAGATTCAAAGAGAGTGAGATGCCAGCTCCTTTCATTCAGTCAGTAGCTTCAATCATTTCTGGACGTTTTTCAATGGCAAAAATCAATGAATATTGTAAATGCACAAACAGTAATTTCTCCGCATTGCAAGGTGCAATTCTGAAATTTTTTGCTTTTTCCTGCTCCTCTTAGCATGATAAAGAAGATTCAAAGAGAGTGAGATGCCAGCTCCTTTCATTCAGTCAGTAGCTTCAATCATTTCTGGACGTTTTTCAATGGCAAAAATCAATGAATATTGTAAATGCACAAACAGTAATTTCTCCGCATTGCAATGTGCAATTCTGAAATTTTTTGCTTTTTCCTGCTCCTCTTAGCATGATAAAGAAGATTCAAAGAGAGTGAGATGCCAGCTCCTTTCATTCAGTCAGTAGCTTCAATCATTTCTGGACATTTTTCAATGGCAAAAATCAATGAATATTGTAAATGCACAAACAGTAATTTCTCCGCATTGCAAGGTGCAATTCTGAAATTTTTTGCTTTTTCCTGCTCCTCTTAGCATGATAAAGAAGATTCAAAGAGAGTGAGATGCCAGCTCCTTTCATTCAGTCAGTAGCTTCAATCATTTCTGGACGTTTTTCAATGACAAAAATCAATGAATATTGTAAATGCACAAACAGTAATTTCTCTGCATTGCAAGGTGCAATTCTGAAATTTTTTGCTTTTTCCTGCTCCTCTTAGCATGATAAAGAAGATTCAAAGAGAGTGAGATGCCAGATCCTTTCCTTCAGTCAGTAGCTTCAATCATTTCTGGTATATGAATAACATGATGTTTTTCAATGGCAAAAATCAATGAATTTTGTAAATGCACAAACAGTAATTTCTCCGCATTGCAAGGCGCAATTCTGAAATTTTTTGCTTTTTCCTGCTCCTCTTAGCATGATAAAGAAGATTCAAAGAGAGTGAGATGCCAGCTCCTTTCATTCAGTCAGTAGCTTCAATCATTTCTGGACATTTTTCAATGGCAAAAATCAATGAATATTGTAAATGCACAAACAGTAATTTCTCCGCATTGCAAGGTGCAATTCTGAAATTTTTTGCTTTTTCCTGCTCCTCTTAGCATGATAAAGAAGATTCAAAGAGAGTGAGATGCCAGCTCCTTTCATTCAGTCAGTAGCTTCAATCATTTCTGGACGTTTTTCAATGGCAAAAATCAATGAATATTGTAAATGCACAAACAGTAATTTCTCCGCATTGCAAGGTGCAATTCTGAAATTTTTTGCTTTTTCCTGCTCCTCTTAGCATGATAAAGAAGATTCAAAGAGAGTGAGATGCCAGCTCCTTTCATTCAGTCAGTAGCTTCAATCATTTCTGGACATTTTTCAATGGCAAAAATCAATGAATATTGTAAATGCACAAACAGTAATTTCTCCGCATTGCAAGGTGCAATTCTGAAATTTTTTGCTTTTTCCTGCTCCTCTTAGCATGATAAAGAAGATTCAAAGAGAGTGAGATGCCAGCTCCTTTCATTCAGTCAGTAGCTTCAATCATTTCTGGTATATGAATAACATGATGTTTTTCAATCGCAAAAATCAATGAATATTGTAAATGCACAAACAGTAATTTCTCCGCATTGCAAGGTGCAATTCTGAAATTTTTTGCTTTTTCCTGCTCCTCTTAGCATGATAAAGAAGATTCAAAGAGAGTGAGATGCCAGCTCCTTTCATTCAGTCAGTAGCTTCAATCATTTCTGGACGTTTTTCAATGGCAAAAATCAATGAATATTGTAAATGCACAAACAGTAATTTCTCCGCATTGCAAGGTGCAATTCTGAAATTTTTTGCTTTTTCCTGCTCCTCTTAGCATGATAAAGAAGATTCAAAGAGAGTGAGATGCCAGATCCTTTCCTTCAGTCAGTAGCTTCAATCATTTCTGGTATATGAATAACATGATGTTTTTCAATGGCAAAAATCAATGAATTTTGTAAATGCACAAACAGTAATTTCTCCGCATTGCAAGGCGCAATTCTGAAATTTTTTGCTTTTTCCTGCTCCTCTTAGCATGATAAAGAAGATTCAAAGAGAGTGAGATGCCAGCTCCTTTCATTCAGTCAGTAGCTTCAATCATTTCTGGACATTTTTCAATGGCAAAAATCAATGAATATTGTAAATGCACAAACAGTAATTTCTCCGCATTGCAAGGCGCAATTCTGAAATTTTTTGCTTTTTCCTGCTCCTCTTAGCATGATAAAGAAGATTCAAAGAGAGTGAGATGCCAGCTCCTTTCATTCAGTCAGTAGCTTCAATCATTTCTGGACGTTTTTCAATGGCAAAAATCAATGAATATTGTAAATGCACAAACAGTAATTTCTCCGCATTGCAAGGTGCAATTCTGAAATTTTTTGCTTTTTCCTGCTCCTCTTAGCATGATAAAGAAGATTCAAAGAGAGTGAGATGCCAGCTCCTTTCATTCAGTCAGTAGCTTCAATCATTTCTGGACGTTTTTCAATGGCAAAAATCAATGAATATTGTAAATGCACAAACAGTAATTTCTCCGCATTGCAAGGTGCAATTCTGAAATTTTTTGCTTTTTCCTGCTCCTCTTAGCATGATAAAGAAGATTCAAAGAGAGTGAGATGCCAGATCCTTTCCTTCAGTCAGTAGCTTCAATCATTTCTGGTATATGAATAACATGATGTTTTTCAATGGCAAAAATCAATGAATTTTGTAAATGCACAAACAGTAATTTCTCCGCATTGCAAGGCGCAATTCTGAAATTTTTTGCTTTTTCCTGCTCCTCTTAGCATGATAAAGAAGATTCAAAGAGAGTGAGATGCCAGCTCCTTTCATTCAGTCAGTAGCTTCAATCATTTCTGGACATTTTTCAATGGCAAAAATCAATGAATATTGTAAATGCACAAACAGTAATTTCTCCGCATTTCAAGGTGCAATTCTGAAATTTTTTGCTTTTTCCTGCTCCTCTTAGCATGATAAAGAAGATTCAAAGAGAGTGAGATGCCAGCTCCTTTCATTCAGTCAGTAGCTTCAATCATTTCTGGACGTTTTTCAATGGCAAAAATCAATGAATATTGTAAATGCACAAACAGTAATTTCTCCGCATTGCAAGGTGCAATTCTGAAATTTTTTGCTTTTTCCTGCTCCTCTTAGCATGATAAAGAAGATTCAAAGAGAGTGAGATGCCAGCTCCTTTCATTCAGTCAGTAGCTTCAATCATTTCTGGACGTTTTTCAATGGCAAAAATCAATGAATATTGTAAATGCACAAACAGTAATTTCTCCGCATTGCAATGTGCAATTCTGAAATTTTTTGCTTTTTCCTGCTCCTCTTAGCATGATAAAGAAGATTCAAAGAGAGTGAGATGCCAGCTCCTTTCATTCAGTCAGTAGCTTCAATCATTTCTGGACATTTTTCAATGGCAAAAATCAATGAATATTGTAAATGCACAAACAGTAATTTCTCCGCATTGCAAGGTGCAATTCTGAAATTTTTTGCTTTTTCCTGCTCCTCTTAGCATGATAAAGAAGATTCAAAGAGAGTGAGATGCCAGCTCCTTTCATTCAGTCAGTAGCTTCAATCATTTCTGGACGTTTTTCAATGACAAAAATCAATGAATATTGTAAATGCACAAACAGTAATTTCTCTGCATTGCAAGGTGCAATTCTGAAATTTTTTGCTTTTTCCTGCTCCTCTTAGCATGATAAAGAAGATTCAAAGAGAGTGAGATGCCAGATCCTTTCCTTCAGTCAGTAGCTTCAATCATTTCTGGTATATGAATAACATGATGTTTTTCAATGGCAAAAATCAATGAATTTTGTAAATGCACAAACAGTAATTTCTCCGCATTGCAAGGCGCAATTCTGAAATTTTTTGCTTTTTCCTGCTCCTCTTAGCATGATAAAGAAGATTCAAAGAGAGTGAGATGCCAGCTCCTTTCATTCAGTCAGTAGCTTCAATCATTTCTGGACATTTTTCAATGGCAAAAATCAATGAATATTGTAAATGCACAAACAGTAATTTCTCCGCATTGCAAGGTGCAATTCTGAAATTTTTTGCTTTTTCCTGCTCCTCTTAGCATGATAAAGAAGATTCAAAGAGAGTGAGATGCCAGCTCCTTTCATTCAGTCAGTAGCTTCAATCATTTCTGGACGTTTTTCAATGGCAAAAATCAATGAATATTGTAAATGCACAAACAGTAATTTCTCCGCATTGCAAGGTGCAATTCTGAAATTTTTTGCTTTTTCCTGCTCCTCTTAGCATGATAAAGAAGATTCAAAGAGAGTGAGATGCCAGCTCCTTTCATTCAGTCAGTAGCTTCAATCATTTCTGGACGTTTTTCAATGGCAAAAATCAATGAATATTGTAAATGCACAAACAGTAATTTCTCCGCATTGCAAGGTGCAATTCTGAAATTTTTTGCTTTTTCCTGCTCCTCTTAGCATGATAAAGAAGATTCAAAGAGAGTGAGATGCCAGATCCTTTCCTTCAGTCAGTAGCTTCAATCATTTCTGGTATATGAATAACATGATGTTTTTCAATGGCAAAAATCAATGAATTTTGTAAATGCACAAACAGTAATTTCTCCGCATTGCAAGGCGCAATTCTGAAATTTTTTGCTTTTTCCTGCTCCTCTTAGCATGATAAAGAAGATTCAAAGAGAGTGAGATGCCAGCTCCTTTCATTCAGTCAGTAGCTTCAATCATTTCTGGACATTTTTCAATGGCAAAAATCAATGAATATTGTAAATGCACAAACAGTAATTTCTCCGCATTGCAAGGCGCAATTCTGAAATTTTTTGCTTTTTCCTGCTCCTCTTAGCATGATAAAGAAGATTCAAAGAGAGTGAGATGCCAGCTCCTTTCATTCAGTCAGTAGCTTCAATCATTTCTGGACGTTTTTCAATGGCAAAAATCAATGAATATTGTAAATGCACAAACAGTAATTTCTCCGCATTGCAAGGTGCAATTCTGAAATTTTTTGCTTTTTCCTGCTCCTCTTAGCATGATAAAGAAGATTCAAAGAGAGTGAGATGCCAGCTCCTTTCATTCAGTCAGTAGCTTCAATCATTTCTGGACGTTTTTCAATGGCAAAAATCAATGAATATTGTAAATGCACAAACAGTAATTTCTCCGCATTGCAATGTGCAATTCTGAAATTTTTTGCTTTTTCCTGCTCCTCTTAGCATGATAAAGAAGATTCAAAGAGAGTGAGATGCCAGCTCCTTTCATTCAGTCAGTAGCTTCAAACATTTCTGGTACATGAATAACATGATGTTTTTCAATGGCAAAAATCAATGAATATTGTAAATGCACAAACAGTAATTTCTCCGCATTGCAAGGTGCAATTCTGAAATTTTTTGCTTTTTCCTGCTCCTCTTAGCATGATAAAGAAGATTCAAAGAGAGTGTGATGCCAGCTCCTTTCGTTCAGTCAGTAGCTTCAATCATTTCTGGACGTTTTTCAATGGCAAAAATCATTGAATATTATAAATGCACAAACAGTAATTTCTCCGCATTGCAAGGTGCAATTCTGAAATTTTTTACTTTTTCCTGCTCCTCTTAGCATGATAAAGAAGATTCAAAGAGAGTGAGATGCCAGCTCCTTTCATTCAGTCAGTAGCTTCAATCATTTCTGGTATATGAATAACATGATGTTTTTCAATGGCAAAAATCAATGAATATTGTAAATGCACAAACAGTAATTTCTCCGCATTGCAAGGTGCAATTCTGAAATTTTTTGCTTTTTCCTGCTCCTCTTAGCATGATAAAGAAGATTCAAAGAGAGTGAGATGCCAGCTCCTTTCATTCAGTCAGTAGCTTCAATCATTTCTGGACGTTTTTCAATGGCAAAAATCAATGAATATTGTAAATGCACAAACAGTAATTTCTCCGCATTGCAAGGTGCAATTCTGAAATTTTTTGCTTTTTCCTGCTCCTCTTAGCATGATAAACAAGATTCAAAGAGAGTGAGATGCCAGCTCATTTCATTCAGTCAGTAGCTTCAATCATTTCTGGACGTTTTTCAATGGCAAAAATCATTGAATATTGTAAATGCACAAACAGTAATTTCTCCGCATTGCAAGGTGCAATTCTGAAATTTTTTACTTTTTCCTGCTCCTCTTAGCATGATAAAGAAGATTCAAAGAGAGTGAGATGCCAGCTCCTTTCATTCAGTCAGTAGCTTCAATCATTTCTGGTATATGAATAACATGATGTTTTTCAATCGCAAAAATCACTGAATATTGTAAATGCACAAACAGTAATTTCTCCGCATTGCAAGGTGCAATTCTGAAATTTTTTGCTTTTTCCTGCTCCTCTTAGCATGATAAAGAAGATTCAAAGAGAGTGAGATGCCAGCTCCTTTCATTCAGTCAGTAGCTTCAATCATTTCTGGACGTTTTTCAATGGCAAAAATCAATGAATATTGTAAATGCACAAACAGTAATTTCTCCGCATTGCAAGGTGCAATTCTGAAATTTTTTGCTTTTTCCTGCTCCTCTAAGCATGATAAAGAAGATTCAAAGAGAGTGAGATGCCAGATCCTTTCCTTCAGTCAGTAGCTTCAATCATTTCTGGTATATGAATAACATGATGTTTTTCAATGGCAAAAATCAATGAATTTTGTAAATGCACAAACAGTAATTTCTCCGCATTGCAAGGCGCAATTCTGAAATTTTTTGCTTTTTCCTGCTCCTCTTAGCATGATAAAGAAGATTCAAAGAGAGTGAGATGCCAGCTCCTTTCATTCAGTCAGTAGCTTCAATCATTTCTGGACATTTTTCAATGGCAAAAATCAATGAATATTGTAAATGCACAAACAGTAATTTCTCCGCATTGCAAGGTGCAATTCTGAAATTTTTTGCTTTTTCCTGCTCCTCTTAGCATGATAAAGAAGATTCAAAGAGAGTGAGATGCCAGCTCCTTTCATTCAGTCAGTAGCTTCAATCATTTCTGGACGTTTTTCAATGGCAAAAATCAATGAATATTGTAAATGCACAAACAGTAATTTCTCCGCATTGCAAGGTGCATTCTGAAATTTTTTGCTTTTTCCTGCTCCTCTTAGCATGATAAACAAGATTCAAAGAGAGTGAGATGCCAGCTCCTTTCATTCAGTCAGTACCTTCAATCATTTCTGGACGTTTTTCAATGGCAAAAATCAATGAATATTGTAAATGCACAAACAGTAATTTCTCCGCATTGCAAGGTGCAATTCTGAAATTTTTTGCTTTTTCCTGCTCCTCTTAGCATGATAAAGAAGATTCAAAGAGAGTGAGATGCCAGCTCCTTTCATTCAGTCAGTAGCTTCAATCATTTCTGGACGTTTTTCAATGGCAAAAATCAATGAATATTGTAAATGCACAAACTGTAATTTCTCCGCATTGCAAGGTGCAATTCTGAAATTTTTTGCTTTTTCCTGCTCCTCTTAGCATGATAAAGAAGATTCAAAGAGAGTGAGATGCCAGCTCCTTTCATTCAGTCAGTAGCTTCAATCATTTCTGGTATATGAATAACATGATGTTTTTCAATAGCAAAAATCAATGAATATTGTAAATGCACAAACAGTAATTTCTCCGCATTGCAAGGTGCAATTCTGAAATTTTTTGCTTTTTCCTGCTCCTCTTAGCATGATAAAGAAGATTCAAAGAGAGTGAGATGCCAGCTCCTTTCATTCAGTCAGTAGCTTCAATCATTTCTGGACGTTTTTCAATGGCAAAAATCAATGAATATTGTAAATGCACAAACAGTAATTTCTCCGCATTGCAAGGTGCAATTCTGAAATTTTTTGCTTTTTCCTGCTCCTCTAAGCATGATAAAGAAGATTCAAAGAGAGTGAGATGCCAGATCCTTTCCTTCAGTCAGTAGCTTCAATCATTTCTGGTATATGAATAACATGATGTTTTTCAATGGCAAAAATCAATGAATTTTGTAAATGCACAAACAGTAATTTCTCCGCATTGCAAGGCGCAATTCTGAAATTTTTTGCTTTTTCCTGCTCCTCTTAGCATGATAAAGAAGATTCAAAGAGAGTGAGATGCCAGCTCCTTTCATTCAGTCAGTAGCTTCAATCATTTCTGGACATTTTTCAATGGCAAAAATCAATGAATATTGTAAATGCACAAACAGTAATTTCTCCGCATTGCAAGGTGCAATTCTGAAATTTTTTGCTTTTTCCTGCTCCTCTTAGCATGATAAAGAAGATTCAAAGAGAGTGAGATGCCAGCTCCTTTCATTCAGTCAGTAGCTTCAATCATTTCTGGACGTTTTTCAATGGCAAAAATCAATGAATATTGTAAATGCACAAACAGTAATTTCTCCGCATTGCAAGGTGCAATTCTGAAATTTTTTGCTTTTTCCTGCTCCTCTTAGCATGATAAAGAAGATTCAAAGAGAGTGAGATGCCAGCTCCTTTCATTCAGTCAGTACCTTCAATCATTTCTGGACGTTTTTCAATGGCAAAAATCAATGAATATTGTAAATGCACAAACAGTAATTTCTCCGCATTGCAAGGTGCAATTCTGAAATTTTTTGCTTTTTCCTGCTCCTCTTAGCATGATAAAGAAGATTCAAAGAGAGTGAGATGCCAGCTCCTTTCATTCAGTCAGTAGCTTCAATCATTTCTGGACGTTTTTCAATGGCAAAAATCAATGAATATTGTAAATGCACAAACTGTAATTTCTCCGCATTGCAAGGTGCAATTCTGAAATTTTTTGCTTTTTCCTGCTCCTCTTAGCATGATAAAGAAGATTCAAAGAGAGTGAGATGCCAGCTCCTTTCATTCAGTCAGTAGCTTCAATCATTTCTGGTATATGAATAACATGATGTTTTTCAATCGCAAAAATCAATGAATATTGTAAATGCACAAACAGTAATTTCTCCGCATTGCAAGGTGCAATTCTGAAATTTTTTGCTTTTTCCTGCTCCTCTTAGCATGATAAAGAAGATTCAAAGAGAGTGAGATGCCAGCTCCTTTCCTTCAGTCAGTAGCTTCAATCATTTCTGGTATATGAATAACATGATGTTTTTCAATGGCAAAAATCAATGAATTTTGTAAATGCACAAACAGTAATTTCTCCGCATTGCAAGGCGCAATTCTGAAATTTTTTGCTTTTTCCTGCTCCTCTTAGCATGATAAAGAAGATTCAAAGAGAGTGAGATGCCAGCTCCTTTCATTCAGTCAGTAGCTTCAATCATTTCTGGACATTTTTCAGTGGCAAAAATCAATGAATATTGTAAATGCACAAACAGTAATTTCTCCGCATTGCAAGGTGCAATTCTGAAATTTTTTGCTTTTTCCTGCTCCTCTTAGCATGATAAAGAAGATTCAAAGAGAGTGAGATGCCAGCTCCTTTCATTCAGTCAGTAGCTACAATCATTTCTGGACGTTTTTCAATGGCAAAAATCAATGAATATTGTAAATGCACAAACAGTAATTTCTCCGCATTGCAAGGTGCAATTCTGAAATTTTTTGCTTTTTCCTGCTCCTCTTAGCATGATAAAGAAGATTCAAAGAGAGTGAGGTGCCAGCTCCTTTCATTCAGTCAGGAGCTTCAAACATTTCTGGTATATGAATAACATGTTTTTCAATGGCAAAAATCAATGAATATTGTAAATGCACAAACAGTAATTTCTCCGCATTGCAAGGTGCAATTCTGAAATTTTTTGCTTTTTCCTGCTCCTCTTAGCATGATAAAGAAGATTCAAAGAGAGTGAGATGCCAGCTCCTTTCATTCAGTCAGTAGCTTCAATCATTTCTGGACGTTTTTCAATGGCAAAAATCAATGAATATTGTAAATGCACAAACTGTAATTTCTCCGCATTACAAGGTGCAATTCTGAAATTTTTTGCTTTTTCCTGCTCCTCTTAGCATGATAAAGAAGATTCAAAGAGAGTGAGATGCCAGCTCCTTTCATTCAGTCAGTAGCTTCAATCATTTCTGGACGTTTTTCAATGGCAAAAATCAACGAATATTGTAAATGCACAAACAGTAATTTCTCCGCATTGCAAGGTGCAATTCTGAAATTTCTTGCTTTTTCCTGCTCCTCTTAGCATGATAAAGAAGATTCAAAGAGAGTGAGATGCCAGCTCCTTTCATTCAGTCAGTAGCTTCAATCATTTCTGGACGTTTTTCAATGGCAAAAATCAATGAATATTGTAAATGCACAAACTGTAATTTCTCCGCATTGCAAGGTGCAATTCTGAAATTTTTTGCTTTTTCCTGCTCCTCTTAGCATGATAAAGAAGATTCAAAGAGAGTGAGATGCCAGCTCCTTTCATTCAGTCAGTAGCTTCAATTATTTCTGGACGTTTTTCAATGGCAAAAATCAATGAATATTGTAAATGCACAAACAGTAAATTCTCCGCATTGCAAGTTGCAATTCTGAAATTTTTTGCTTTTTCCTGCTCCTCTTAGCATGATAAAGAAGATTCAAAGAGAGTGAGATGCCAGCTCCTTTCCTTCAGTCAGTAGCTTCAATCATTTCTGGTATATGAATAACATGATGTTTTTCAATGGCAAAAATCAATGAATTTTGTAAATGCACAAACAGTAATTTCTCCGCATTGCAAGGCGCAATTCTGAAATTTTTTGCTTTTTCCTGCTCCTCTTAGCATGATAAAGAAGATTCAAAGAGAGTGAGATGCCAGCTCCTTTCATTCAGTCAGTAGCTTCAATCATTTCTGGACATTTTTCAATGGCAAAAATCAATGAATATTGTAAATGCACAAACAGTAATTTCTCCGCATTGCAAGGTGCAATTCTGAAATTTTTTGCTTTTTCCTGCTCCTCTTAGCATGATAAAGAAGATTCAAAGAGAGTGAGATGCCAGCTCCTTTCATTCAGTCAGTAGCTTCAATCATTTCTGGACGTTTTTCAATGGCAAAAATCAATGAATATTGTAAATGCACAAACAGTAATTTCTCCGCATTGCAAGGTGCAATTCTGAAATTTTTTGCTTTTTCCTGCTCCTCTTAGCATGATAAAGAAGATTCAAAGAGAGTGAGGTGCCAGCTCCTTTCATTCAGTCAGGAGCTTCAAACATTTCTGGTATATGAATAACATGTTTTTCAATGGCAAAAATCAATGAATATTGTAAATGCACAAACAGTAAATTCTCCGCATTGCAAGGTGCAATTCTGAAATTTTTTGCTTTTTCCTGCTCCTCTTAGCATGATAAAGAAGATTCAAAGAGAGTGAGATGCCAGCTCCTTTCATTCAGTCAGTAGCTTCAATCATTTCTGGACGTTTTTCAATGGCAAAAATCAATGAATATTGTAAATGCACAAACTGTAATTTCTCCGCATTGCAAGGTGCAATTCTGAAATTTTTTGCTTTTTCCTGCTCCTCTTAGCATGATAAAGAAGATTCAAAGAGAGTGAGATGCCAGCTCCTTTCATTCAGTCAGTAGCTTCAATCATTTCTGGACGTTTTTCAATGGCAAAAATCAACGAATATTGTAAATGCACAAACAGTAATTTCTCCGCATTGCAAGGTGCAATTCTGAAATTTTTTGCTTTTTCCTGCTCCTCTTAGCATGATAAAGAAGATTCAAAGAGAGTGAGATGCCAGCTCCTTTCATTCAGTCAGTAGCTTCAATCATTTCTCAACGTTTTTCAATGGCAAAAATCAATGAATATTGTAAATGCACAAACTGTAATTTCTCCGCATTGCAAGGTGCAATTCTGAAATTTTTTGCTTTTTCCTGCTCCACTTAGCATGATAAAGAAGATTCAAAGAGAGTGAGATGCCAGCTCCTTTCATTCAGTCAGTAGCTTCAATCATTTCTGGACGTTTTTCAATGGCAAAAATCAATGAATATTGTAAATGCACAAACAGTAATTTCTCCGCATTGCAAGTTGCAATTCTGAAATTTTTTGCTTTTTCCTGCTCCTCTTAGCATGATAAAGAAGATTCAAAGAGAGTGAGATGCCAGCTCCTTTCATTCAGTCAGTACCTTCAATCATTTCTGGACGTTTTTCAATGGCAAAAATCAATGAATATTGTAAATGCACAAACAGTAATTTCTCCGCATTGCAAGGTGCAATTCTGAAATTTTTTGCTTTTTCCTGCTCCTCTTAGCATGATAAAGAAGATTCAAAGAGAGTGAGATGCCAGCTCCTTTCATTCAGTCAGTAGCTTCAAACATTTCTGGTATATGAATAACATGATGTTTTTCAATGGCAAAAATCAATGAATATTGTAAATGCACAAACAGTAATTTCTCCGCATTGCAAGGTGCAAGTCTGAAATTTTTTGCTTTTTTCTGTTCCTCTTAGCATGATAAAGAAGATTCAAAGAGAGTGAGATGCCAGCTCCTTTCATTCAGTCAGTAGCTTCAAACATTTCTGGTATATGAATAACATGATGTTTTTCAATGGCAAAAATCAATGAATATTGTAAATGCACAAACAGTAATTTCTCCGCATTGCAAGGTGCAAGTCTGAAATTTTTTGCTTTTTCCTGCTCCTCTTAGCATGATAAAGAAGATTCAAAGAGAGTGAGATGCCAGCTACTTTCATTCAGTCAGTAGCTTCAATCATTTCTGGACGTTTTTCAATGGTAAAAATCAATGAATATTGTAAATGCACAAACAGTAATTTCTCCACATTGCAAGGTGCAATTCTGAAATTTTTTGCTTTTTCATGCTCCTCTTAGCATGATAAAGAAGATTCAAAGAGATTGAGATGCCAGCTCCTTTCATTCAGTCAGTATCTTCAAACATTTCTGGTATATGAATAACATTATGTTTTTCAATGGCAAAAATCAATGAATATTGTAAATGCACAAACAGTAATTTCTCCGCATTGCAAGGTGCAATTCTGAAATTTTTTGCTTTTTCCTGCTCCTCTTAGCATGATAAAGAAGATTCAAAGAGAGTGAGATGCCAGCTCCTTTCATTCAGTCAGTAGCTTCAAACATTTCTGGTATATGAATAACATGATGTTTTTCAATGGCAAAAATCAATGAATATTGAAAATGCACAAACAGTAATTTCTCCGCATTGCAAGGTGCAATTCTGAAATTTTTTGCTTTTTCCTGCTCCTCTTAGCATGATAAAGAAGATTCAAAGAGAGTGAGATGCCAGCTCCTTTCATTCAGTCAGTAGCTTCAATCATTTCTGGACGTTTTTCAATGGCAAAAATCAACGAATATTGTAAATGCACAAACAGTAATTTCTCCGCATTGCAAGGTGCAATTCTGAAATTTTTTGCTTTTTCCTGCTCCTCTTAGCATGATAAAGAAGATTCAAAGAGAGTGAGATGCCAGCTCCTTTCATTCAGTCAGTAGCTTCAATCATTTCTGGACGTTTTTCAATGGCAAAAATCAATGAATATTGTAAATGCACAAACTGTAATTTCTCCGCATTGAAAGGTGCAATTCTGAAATTTTTTGCTTTTTCCTGCTCCTCTTAGCATGATAAAGAAGATTCAAAGAGAGTGAGATGCCAGCTCCTTTCATTCAGTCAGTAGCTTCAATAATTTCTGGACGTTTTTCAATGGCAAAAATCAATGAATATTGTAAATGCACAAACAGTAAATTCTCCGCATTGCAAGGTGCAATTCTGAAATTTTTTGCTTTTTCCTGCTCCTCTTAGCATGATAAAGAAGATTCAAAGAGAGTGAGATGCCAGCTCCTTTCCTTCAGTCAGTAGCTTCAATCATTTCTGGTATATGAATAACATGATGTTTTTCAATGGCAAAAATCAATGAATTTTGTAAATGCACAAACAGTAATTTCTTCGCATTGCAAGGCGCAATTCTGAAATTTTTTGCTTTTTCCTGCTCCTCTTAGCATGATAAAGAAGATTCAAAGAGAGTGAGATGCCAGCTCCTTTCATTCAGTCAGTAGCTTCAATCATTTCTGGACATTTTTCAATGGCAAAAATCAATGAATATTGTAAATGCACAAACAGTAATTTCTCCGCATTGCAAGGTGCAATTCTGAAATTTTTTGCTTTTTCCTGCTCCTCTTAGCATGATAAAGAAGATTCAAAGAGAGTGAGATGCCAGCTCCTTTCATTCAGTCAGTAGCTTCAATCATTTCTGGACGTTTTTCAATGGCAAAAATCAATGAATATTGTAAATGCACAAACAGTAATTTCTCCGCATTGCAAGGTGCAATTCTGAAATTTTTTGCTTTTTCCTGCTCCTCTTAGCATGATAAAGAAGATTCAAAGAGAGTGAGGTGCCAGCTCCTTTCATTCAGTCAGGAGCTTCAAACATTTCTGGTATATGAATAACATGTTTTTCAATGGCAAAAATCAATGAATATTGTAAATGCACAAACAGTAAATTCTCCGCATTGCAAGGTGCAATTCTGAAATTTTTTGCTTTTTCCTGCTCCTCTTAGCATGATAAAGAAGATTCAAAGAGAGTGAGATGCCAGCTCCTTTCATTCAGTCAGTAGCTTCAATCATTTCTGGATGTTTTTCAATGGCAAAAATCAATGAATATTGTAAATGCACAAACTGTAATTTCTCCGCATTGCAAGGTGCAATTCTGAAATTTTTTGCTTTTTCCTGCTCCTCTTAGCATGATAAAGAAGATTCAAAGAGAGTGAGATGCCAGCTCCTTTCATTCAGTCAGTAGCTTCAATCATTTCTGGACGTTTTTCAATGGCAAAAATCAACGAATATTGTAAATGCACAAACAGTAATTTCTCCGCATTGCAAGGTGCAATTCTGAAATTTTTTGCTTTTTCCTGCTCCTCTTAGCATGATAAAGAAGATTCAAAGAGAGTGAGATGCCAGCTCCTTTCATTCAGTCAGTAGCTTCAATCATTTCTGGACGTTTTTCAATGGCAAAAATCAATGAATATTGTAAATGCACAAACTGTAATTTCTCCGCATTGCAAGGTGCAATTCTGAAATTTTTTGCTTTTTCCTGCTCCACTTAGCATGATAAAGAAGATTCAAAGAGAGTGAGATGCCAGCTCCTTTCATTCAGTCAGTAGCTTCAATCATTTCTGGACGTTTTTCAATGGCAAAAATCAATGAATATTGTAAATGCACAAACAGTAATTTCTCCGCATTGCAAGTTGCAATTCTGAAATTTTTTGCTTTTTCCTGCTCCTCTTAGCATGATAAAGAAGATTCAAAGAGAGTGAGATGCCAGCTCCTTTCATTCAGTCAGTACCTTCAATCATTTCTGGACGTTTTTCAATGGCAAAAATCAATGAATATTGTAAATGCACAAACAGTAATTTCTCCGCATTGCAAGGTGCAATTCTGAAATTTTTTGCTTTTTCCTGCTCCTCTTAGCATGATAAAGAAGATTCAAAGAGAGTGAGATTCCAGCTCCTTTCATTCAGTCAGTAGCTTCAAACATTTCTGGTATATGAATAACATGATGTTTTTCAATGGCAAAAATCAATGAATATTGTAAATGCACAAACAGTAATTTCTCCGCATTGCAAGGTGCAAGTCTGAAATTTTTTGCTTTTTTCTGCTCCTCTTAGCATGATAAAGAAGATTCAAAGAGAGTGAGATGCCAGCTCCTTTCATTCAGTCAGTAGCTTCAAACATTTCTGGTATATGAATAACATGATGTTTTTCAATGGCAAAAATCAATGAATATTGTAAATGCACAAACAGTAATTTCTCCGCATTGCAAGGTGCAAGTCTGAAATTTTTTGCTTTTTCCTGCTCCTCTTAGCATGATAAAGAAGATTCAAAGAGAGTGAGATGCCAGCTACTTTCATTCAGTCAGTAGCTTCAATCATTTCTGGACGTTTTTCAATGGTAAAAATCAATGAATATTGTAAATGCACAAACAGTAATTCCTCGACATTGCAAGGTGCAATTCTGAAATTTTTTGCTTTTTCATGCTCCTCTTAGCATGATAAAGAAGATTCAAAGAGATTGAGATGCCAGCTCCTTTCATTCAGTCAGTAGCTTCAAACATTTCTGGTATATGAATAACATTATGTTTTTCAATGGCAAAAATCAATGAATATTGTAAATGCACAAACAGTAATTTCTCCGCATTGCAAGGTGCAATTCTGAAATTTTTTGCTTTTTCCTGCTCCTCTTAGCATGATAAAGAAGATTCAAAGAGAGTGAGATGCCAGCTCCTTTCATTCAGTCAGTAGCTTCAAACATTTCTGGTATATGAATAACATGATGTTTTTCAATGGCAAAAATCAATGAATATTGTAAATGCACAAACAGTAATTTCTCCGCATTGCAAGGTGCAATTCTGAAATTTTTTGCTTTTTCCTGCTCCTCTTAGCATGATAAAGAAGATTCAAAGAGAGTGAGATGCCAGCTCCTTTCATTCAGTCAGTAGCTTCAATCATTTCTGGACGTTTTTCAATGGCAAAAATCAACGAATATTGTAAATGCACAAACAGTAATTTCTCCGCATTGCAAGGTGCAATTCTGAAATTTTTTGCTTTTTCCTGCTCCTCTTAGCATGATAAAGAAGATTCAAAGAGAGTGAGATGCCAGCTCCTTTCATTCAGTCAGTAGCTTCAATCATTTCTGGACGTTTTTCAATGGCAAAAATCAATGAATATTGTAAATGCACAAACTGTAATTTCTCCGCATTGCAAGGTGCAATTCTGAAATTTTTTGCTTTTTCCTGCTCCTCTTAGCATGATAAAGAAGATTCAAAGAGAGTGAGATGCCAGCTCCTTTCATTCAGTCAGTAGCTTCAATAATTTCTGGACGTTTTTCAATGGCAAAAATCAATGAATATTGTAAATGCACAAACAGTAAATTCTCCGCATTGCAAGGTGCAATTCTGAAATTTTTTGCTTTTTCCTGCTCCTCTTAGCATGATAAAGAAGATTCAAAGAGAGTGAGATGCCAGCTCCTTTCCTTCAGTCAGTAGCTTCAATCATTTCTGGTATATGAATAACATGATGTTTTTCAATGGCAAAAATCAATGAATTTTGTAAATGCACAAACAGTAATTTCTCCGCATTGCAAGGCGCAATTCTGAAATTTTTTGCTTTTTCCTGCTCCTCTTAGCATGATAAAGAAGATTCAAAGAGAGTGAGATGCCAGCTCCTTTCATTCAGTCAGTAGCTTCAATCATTTCTGGACATTTTTCAATGGCAAAAATCAATGAATATTGTAAATGCACAAACAGTAATTTCTCCGCATTGCAAGGTGCAATTCTGAAATTTTTTGCTTTTTCCTGCTCCTCTTAGCATGATAAAGAAGATTCAAAGAGAGTGAGATGCCAGCTCCTTTCATTCAGTCAGTAGCTTCAATCATTTCTGGACGTTTTTCAATGGCAAAAATCAATGAATATTGTAAATGCACAAACAGTAATTTCTCCGCATTGCAAGGTGCAATTCTGAAATTTTTTGCTTTTTCCTGCTCCTCTTAGCATGATAAAGAAGATTCAAAGAGAGTGAGGTGCCAGCTCCTTTCATTCAGTCAGGAGCTTCAAACATTTCTGGTATATGAATAACATGTTTTTCAATGGCAAAAATCAATGAATATTTTAAATGCACAAACAGTAAATTCTCCGCATTGCAAGGTGCAATTCTGAAATTTTTTGCTTTTTCCTGCTCCTCTTAGCATGATAAAGAAGATTCAAAGAGAGTGAGATGCCAGCTCCTTTCATTCAGTCAGTAGCTTCAATCATTTCTGGACGTTTTTCAATGGCAAAAATCAATGAATATTGTAAATGCACAAACTGTAATTTCTCCGCATTGCAAGGTGCAATTCTGAAATTTTTTGCTTTTTCCTGCTCCTCTTAGCATGATAAAGAAGATTCAAAGAGAGTGAGATGCCAGCTCCTTTCATTCATTCAGTAGCTTCAATCATTTCTGGACGTTTTTCAATGGCAAAAATCAACGAATATTGTAAATGCACAAACAGTAATTTCTCCGCATTGCAAGGTGCAATTCTGAAATTTTTTGCTTTTTCCTGCTCCTCTTAGCATGATAAAGAAGATTCAAAGAGAGTGAGATGCCAGCTCCTTTCATTCAGTCAGTAGCTTCAATCATTTCTGGACGTTTTTCAATGGCAAAAATCAATGAATATTGTAAATGCACAAACTGTAATTTCTCCGCATTGCAAGGTGCAATTCTGAAATTTTTTGCTTTTTCCTGCTCCACTTAGCATGATAAAGAAGATTCAAAGAGAGTGAGATGCCAGCTCCTTTCATTCAGTCAGTAGCTTCAATCATTTCTGGACGTTTTTCAATGGCAAAAATCAATGAATATTGTAAATGCACAAACAGTAATTTCTCCGCATTGCAAGGTGCAATTCTGAAATTTTTTGCTTTTTCCTGCTCCTCTTAGCATGATAAAGAAGATTCAAAGAGAGTGAGATGCCAGCTCCTTTCATTCAGTCAGTACCTTCAATCATTTCTGGACGTTTTTCAATGGCAAAAATCAATGAATATTGTAAATGCACAAACAGTAATTTCTCCGCATTGCAAGGTGCAATTCTGAAATTTTTTGCTTTTTCCTGCTCCTCTTAGCATGATAAAGAAGATTCAAAGAGAGTGAGATGCCAGCTCCTTTCATTCAGTCAGTAGCTTCAAACATTTCTGGTATATGAATAACATGATGTTTTTCAATGGCAAAAATCAAT
>NW_027370874.1:0-32542 GCF_046119375.1 Phyllobates terribilis
ATACGAATTTGCCTCGACTGATTTTGCTTCATACAATAAAATTGTCTCCAAAGTTTGGAACAATAAAAACAAGGGATCCTTCATGTTTAAATTTTCTTACAAACTAAAACTTCTCCAACAATACTCTAAGAATTGGACGAAGTCTATAGCCCATAACAATTTCAACCAACTTGAAATCACTAAGAATCTGCTTAAATCACTTTATCAAAATATTCTACAACATCAGAATAATCAAGACATCATTAGAAAGATTCTAAATCATTCTCGTAAATATGCACGCCTCCTAACCTTTCAATCAAAGTTCTGTAAAGACAGAGCTAAAACTAACCATATCAATAATGCCGATCTTAATACCCATTATTTCCATTCGGTTGCAAATTTCAAATCATATCGTAAATCAATTTTAACCTTTCAAGCTTCTGATTCTACTATCATGTCCTCGCAAGAGGATATCTCCAATAGAATCACCTTTGAACTTGTAAAAAGATTTAAAAATTAGAGGATTCAACTCCTTGAAAAACAAGACTTAGAAATAATCCCCACCATCATCACCCTAGAAGAGAACGTCCAACATGCAAAAACACCAACCTTAAAAGAAACTATAATGGCAATATTTGATCAAACACCCGACAAAACCCCTGGATCAGATGGGTTCTCGATTGACTTTTATAAATCATACTGGCATATTATCAAACCCACGATTTTTGAAGCTATTAAGGCCTTCTTTAGAGACAAACATATGCTTTCCCACTGGAACCATACTTTTTTAACCCTCATTCCAAAAACTGACAACCCAATTAATATCAATCACTTTAAACCTATTATCTTATGCAACTCCTCATATAAAATCATATCAAAAATTCTTCCACATCGACTCAAACATATTATGCCTAAAATCATTTCCAAATTCCAAAGTGCTTTTGTTGAAGGATGCCTCATTCATGATAATATACTAGCAGCACATTAAATTTTTCACTCCTTTCACAATAACAAAGCAAAATATACGAAATGGATGGCTAGATTAAGATTGATATGGAAAAACCGTACGACAAACTAGACTGGAACTTCCTCCACACTATATCAAAATCTTTAGGTTTCTCTGAACACTTGATATCAATGATCAAACAATGTATTGAGACAACTAAACTTTTAGTTCTAATCAACAACCAACCAGGCGCAGAATTCTCTCCTTGATGCGATATCCGTCAAGGCGACCCTATTGCTCTGTTCATGTATATCATTGCTCTATAATATCTTAGAATCTCAAAAGTCAAATCTCTCTATGGGAATCCAACAAAATTAAAACGGTAAAATTATCCCGTTCCTTAGTTTTGCGGATGATACCTTGATCTTTGCAAACGCATCCATCGACAACATAAATTTTATCAAAAGATTCCTTCAGAAATTCTTTATGGTATATGGTCTCAAAAGTAATCACTACTACAAAAAGAGTCGAATACCCCATAGAAAATATCTCGGGCGTGTATTACACGAGATATAAAGCTGGAAATAATTAACCACATATCATATACACCATACGTGGAAATAGTCTGTGGCATATAGGAAAACAAATATCACGGGCGTGTATTATTACATGAGATATAAATCTGTGGCATATAGTAAATTCAATTTGCGCGCTTCCCTTTTCATTATCCGCTTCCCTTCGGCGCGCTTCCCTTTTCATTAAAACCAATCTTTTACACTTCGGCGCTCCCCTTCATCATCCCCTTCTTTATCCCCTTCGACATTGGTGGCGCACTTCTTCATCCCCGTCTTAATCCCCTTTTTCATTCCCTGCTAGTGTCTGCTAATTGGTTTTCGCCTCCATCGGTTAGTCTTCATCGGTTAAATTTTATGTGTCCATCGGTTTAATCTACTCTAATCAATCCATACGTTTCGGAAACACGACCCGATTGGCGACGACTACTACTCATCTGGCTCGTCAGAGGCGCTTCCTGCATAGGCTCGTGTTTGTTATTCCTCGGCGGCGTTGTTGTTTCTGTGTCCTAATTCGCTGGCTTGAAATCTGGTGCAGCTCCAAAACACTCAGCGCGACTTGTATTCTTTGGTGGCCTGTCTTTAATTAGGTAACTTTCAGTCCCTCACTCTTGCGGAGTCAAACCTTAAGTTTTTTAGTTCACTGGATTAGGTCTATAGTTAGGTGTTTTACTGATTGTTGATAAGTCTTGAGGCTGATGTGGTATTAGTTGATTAAGATCTAGTGTTTAATTTGAGGTGAATTTGCAAGTAGAACCAGTTATATGTTTTCTGATGAATATTAGTTATCTTGTGATTCCCTTTCACTGCTCCTAATTCCTCTTTAAATTTTTGTTAGTCTCCATCAGTTAGTCTCCGTCGGTTTTTGTTTATCTTGCCCTTAATTCTCTTCTCTCCTCTCGTTCACTGTGCGATTAGTTCTCTTCTCTCCTTCACTGTACGATTAGTCTTCGTCTATTTTTGTTTATCTTTTCTGTGCGATTCTTCACTGTACTAATTTTAGTTTTCATTGTGCGATTAGTCTTCACAATACGATTAGTCTTCACTGCAACAAGATAGGTTTGATGAGTTGGGGGTGTTGTTGAAGCCCTTTGGTCCGGCGAAGGTTTCTCCCAGGGAGACTTCTATCTGGTTTTCTAAGACCTTCAAACACAATACTAACTCCGACAAACAAAACTAGCGTTATTTTAGTTGTTGCTTCAATGATGCTGGGTTTTTTGTCTTCCAGGTAGTTATTCAATTGTGACCTTACTCTGAACTCTAACACATGTTAGTAATCCTCTCTTCTTTATTGTCTTTATTCATCACACCTGTTGCGCTAGTTGTAGAGATTTTATATTAGGACTGATAGATTCCTATACAACTGTTTGTGGACCTAATATCTAAATGGGCAGTATCTGTAGTTAATATATGATTATGCTAGTTGTGACTAATAGTGAAGGTTATGCCAAATATTTAGGATGGTGTCTTAACCCTTTAATATGGAACCTCTCTGCCTAAATTTTTCTTTTTAGTTCCGTCCTAAATTGATGCTAATGTCATTCCTTATTGTTAGATTGCAAGAAGAAGAGGGGCACATTTTCTGAAGTATCTAGATGCTCAAGTGATAAGCCTCGGAATCGGTGATACCACTGAGCCCATTGCTAATGTTATAACAGTTGCAATGGCTGAGGTGTTAGTTCTGTTTTTCTTTTCATTCTCTAGCTGTCCTTGTGCTTGACCTATTTAGTAGATAATGAAAATAGTAGCTGTTTTTTTGTAAGGATTATTACATATTCTTCCATTCTCTTGATTGTACAGAGAGCTCAAGGCTTGTCAACTGTAGGAGGGTACAATGGTTATGGAGTTGAACAAGATGAAAAGGTAGTTCATCTTTGGAAACCCTCTTTATTCTGCTATCTGAATTTGGTGTACTTGTGGAACTCTTAACTTAAACCCTTTTGTTTGCTTATAAACATTATAACTTAGTTATAGACAGTTGTGATTTTCTATGAAATCCGTTGGGGTTTCTACTTCAGATGATAATATATATTCCTTTCACAATCTTGTAGCTTGAATGGCTACTTTCATGACTTAGATAGAATATCTCCTAGTGAATGCATAAGAAAGTAAAATTGAAGGTTTCGGTAGGTTGAATGGTTGCTTGCAATGATGTTGTTATGTTGCACAATCATCCTTTAAAAAGTGACCAACTAAAGGTTTTGGTATGTACCCCGGTAGAAGCTGCAAAAGAAGTAGGAGTACCATTCCCAACCGACGAGACTCGTACTATTTCAAATGTTATAGGTCAGTTTATTGCATGGCCTAAACATCAAGTGTTGACCAGCGAGGTAAGTTATCAGTTTTTATAATTTGGATATTCATCTTTTACTTGTCTTTCAATTATATCTTAATTGTCTTTACTGATTCATAGTCAATCTCATGTTTTAGGTAGGTTAGTTTAATTACAATTATTATGATGTTATAATTTTTTGTGATCGAATACTTGTAATTATATGATATTACTACTCTTTTTAATGTAATTTGATATGCATCTTATTAAAACGACAAGAAAAAAAGCAATCGATCACATTGACTAGTTTTTTTCTTCTTCTACAAATTGTAAGACTATTAGCATGAATCTTTTTTAGTTAAGTAGTGACCAATACTATTTGTTTTTCTTTTTCTTTCATCATGGATTGTACTCATTTTTTGTTTCAAACAAGTGTTATGGTCTTAGGAAAACTAAATATTATGTTTTGATTTTTTGACTTAAGTACGTCATTGTGATGTATATTCTGCGACCACAAAAAGAAAACACATTATCAAGCAAAAGTTGTAACAAATTTACAACTACGGTGTATATCATTCCCACAAAATAAAACTCATGGGGTATAATGAATATACCCCGGACTAAACCAAATTTTTGCGGTGTAAACAATAGTTAATACAGATTTGCAACTATGGTGTATATTCCATATACCTCGGATTATATGACAAAGGTGTATTTATGTTTAGGAAATATACCCCAGATATTCAATTCGCCGGTGTATATTTGAACAAGTCCAGATAAGTGAGATAAAATACATCGGTTTAGTTTTGTAACCGAGGTATATACAATGAATATACCTCGGACAACTTTTTTTTTCTCTGAAGTGCGATGGAAAGAATAGAGAAAATTACATCGGGCTTATTTTGGAATTAACCGAGGTATATATCATAAGACGATATATCCGAATGAGCTATACACCGAAGCTGATCCGGGGTATATATGGTCACACGCCCGGGATTTTGACTCTTTTTGTAGTAGTGAATCTTCAAAAATCATCTGTCCAATTCTCTAAATATGTTTCAAAACCACATGCTCAAGCCTTGGCCAGTACTATGGACATTCCCGTCACTACTAAACTGAAAAAATATATGGGCATTCCGATCGTTAATGGTAAATTTAATAAGCAAACGTTTGAATCTTATAAACTAAATCTTTCAAAACAGCTTTCCAGATGGAAAGCAAATGCGCTTTCGCAAGCTGGCAGAGCAATTTTAATCCAATAAAATTTGTCTTTTAAATGAACCACATAATGCAATGCTTTCTTCTCCCAAAAACTTTATGTGAAGAATTTGATGAGATTCACAAAAAATTCTATTGGAACAATTTCAATAAAAAATTTCACCCCCTCATTTCTTGGGACAAGATTTGTAAACCTAAATTAGAAGGTGCTCTTGGTCTTCGCTTAACTTTTGACAATAATCATGCCCACCAAATGAAGCTCCTTTAGGGCCTCTTGACAAACCCAGAATCTGTCTCGTGCTCCATCATATATGAAAAATATGTTAAGAACGACTCCATCATTAATCTCCACAAATCCCCAAAACATTTTTGACAATTCAATAGATTACTATCGTTAAAAACAGAATTCCTTAAGAACATCCAGTTAATTTTGGGCATGGCTCAAAAATTTCCTTTTGGACTGATGAGTGGATTTACAACACTGATATCCTACCTTTAAATACTAATGAATATGAAAATGTTAAAATACATAATTTCGTTAAGCTAGATCGAAAATGGGACTTAAATAAACTTCTAAGGATCTTCCACAATCCATTGTCAATAAAATTGCGGAAATTTACATCCCCACGACTCATACTCCAGATAAAGTCATTTGGTCCCCTTCCCCGTCCAGCAATTTCTCATTCAAAACTTCTAAGGATCCTTATGCAATCATCTTAGGACTATCACTTTTACTCACATTCCAAGAACTATTAATGTTGTAGCGGACATTTTTGTAAAATGCAACTGGGCGATGGACCTTCCTCAAGCAACCATTATTTGCATCAACAACAACTTGGTGCCTCCCAATCTCTAGGCCTCTGAAAGCTCCCGACACAGGGTGATAGATTTCATCAAGATCATCCGGCTCGATGATTTAGGTCTTCTATCATAGGAGATCTTTGTATTGCTTGGTAAAAAAAATAATACCTTATCTTGCGGTTTGACTCTGTGATTTCTAAAGTCGACTGGAAAAAGAAGTGTTGAGACCAAGGTTGCAATAACATGTAACAGGTTTCATTGCATCAGAAATTAAATAAATGATGTTTCTATGATTATATCTTTAGATTTGGAAATTTTTTTATTAAAATATTAGGATAATTATAATATTTATTATAATGAGATAATTATTTTCCTCTCTAGGATTTTTTTATCTAAAATTAAGTGTTAGTTTTAGAAATATTTATATAATAGTTGGAAGTAACATCCTACATAATATTAACTCTTACAAATACTAATAATTGTTATGAAGAGCATTATCTTAAAAAGTATGTTGTGTTAGTTTTGCAAATTCTTCTTATAATGGTTGGAAATGATATCACAAATGTTTTTATTAGAAATTCTTATAAGTAAAATAAAATAATTTATATTACTAACTAACATGTAATGTTAGTTTTATAATAATAGTGCAATTCAGGCTTTTATATAGTGATTATTCAATAAAAGTGTTTTATAATATGTCATTTTTCATATATACAATAAGTGTTGCAGCCTATGCCTTGCCTAAGCCCAGCCTAGCCATAGTCTAATATTCACTATCTACCACGTCACCTAGTGTTTTTTAATAAAATAAGGTATAAGATTTATCACGAGAAGTGTTAATTTTTTTTAAAAAATTATATTTTATTTTTATCTTATTTTCTATAAAAAGTTTAAAATAGGATATCGAATCTAATACTGACATAATTTAATGGATAATAATGAATTTAAAAACAACGTGATCATAAATTACCACGAATACTTGATTATTTTTAATCAGTCTAGACGTTAGAATTTACCCCAATACCATCTCCCACCTAAATTTTTTTAGAACATTATACACTTATAGAAAATCTTCATATTTACGAACATTACTAGTTTAGTTTCCCATTTATTTGATTAATTGGTTCATTGATCTTTTAGTTCTTGATAATTTGATTAGCTTTTATTGTGGTTCTAACTTATAGAGAGTAATCATGACTAGATGAATTGTAATAGTTATAAATAAACACTATAAGGGGCATCGATATATTTAACATATGACGTGGAATGTATCATTTAGACCCTTATAATTAGAGTACGAATGTATATATGTAGAACGAGAAACCGTAGAGAAGGGAATTAAATAACAAGGCTGAGCTACAAGTGGTTTGGGTAAGTCGTGGTAGAGTCACCTATTAGAGATTACGTATCGTTGTAATGTGCAGGCCTCCCCAGATCTAAATGCTTCGTCATTTTATATAATTTGGAAAATGTATAGAAGTTGAAGAAAACTTTTACCTTTTAGTCTAATTAGAATTAGGCTCACTTATATGAAAAGGCCCACTTAGGTTAAAAGACCCTATTTTATTTTGAGAAAATGGACCCTTTGCCCTCCTTTTACAAATTACCTTTTAGAAATAAGTTTTATTAAGAAATATTCTTATTCTATAAGGGGCAGGTTCATGCAAGTAAGAGTGTTAAGGTGAGTAGTTATCGGGACCTTCGGATCGGGATCATCGATGGTCCACGGAATTTAGGGAGAAAAAAGAAAGTAAATTATTTAACACATTGATTAAGTTAAATATAATGGCGTTTTTGCAATTAAAGAAAATATGGAATGAAAAGACCGAAATCTCCCGATATAAACATAAGCCCTGCAAATCATGGAAATCCCTAATCTCTTCCCCTTCCTTCGTCTCCTCACACCCGCAACTTAAGCTCTGACTGAAAAAATTTGATTGTTTCTCTCCCTCGCTTCGATTTCAGCAAACCAAATCCTCACTCCTTGTTCCGCATCATCGGCACCGTCGGGATTCGAATCCGGATCTGGAACCGATTTGAAGATCGTATGGATCGCGTGACTCAACAACGGGTCTTTGTTTGAGCACAATCGATGAGAGTGAAGGGAGCTACTCCGCCTTGCTGTGGGCACTTGACAACGTCGTCAAGTCTGGCCACCTCATCATCTTCGCCTTCGAGCCCCCACCTAACTACATCAACATCTGGTTGTAGGGGTCTAGGGGCTGATTGACTCTTGAGAATGTTCATGTCAGCCGTGAGGGAGTTGATGCTATCTGTGAGGCTCTTAAGGATGCTATAGACCTCTGGTTGTAGGGGTGTTGGACTCCTATCATTGATCCTCTCATTGCCTTCTTCTTCATGATCCCTAGGATTAGACATGATCAAAACAAAACAAACACTGAAATATGTGAGGTTAGGTGGTAATAACAACTCTCAAGTGTCTCCCAAACCAAGTGTTTGTTCACACAACTCTCTTGTTGCTTGCATTTCCCTAACTTGATGTTGATTTGTAAAGATCAAACCTTTCAACTTAATGGCTGTTCACTTCACAAAGCTCAAATCAGTTTTGATATCAAAGATAAGAAATCACTACTCTTGGATTGCTAGAATGAGAAAGCAACCTAGTGTTTAAGCACAAAATTTAGCCTTAGAATAGGTGATTACCTTTGATTCGAACCTGGATTGAGTCAAGAAGGCCCTCGGACTTGTCTAGCCTTGTCAAACCTTGAGGAATGTGGAGTTAAGGACTAGATGGCTAAGGTCAAAGGGTAGGCTCAAGGGCTCTTGGCAATCCCTTGTTCTCCTTCTTCAAATACGTCTCGGAAAGGACTTGCCAAACCGGTTCTGGTGTCTTTGTTCAACTCTGACGGTTTAGAACCCGGTTCGTTTCCTTAGACCGATGTGTAATGCTGGAATACAGACTTTCTAATCCCGATTTAGAGAAGAACCGGATTAAAAGATACAAGAAACTGAGCCGGTCTAAAAACGGCTTACTAACTCGGGTTGAGGGTTGAACAGGGTTATAAGACTCCGAGCCGTCCTAAATAGCTTCTTACTAACTCGGACTGAAGCAATAACCGGTTTAAAAGACCCTGAACCGTCCTATTTCTACGGTTTCTTTTTCCTTCACTTGGTCAGCCTGATCTTGATTTAATTAACCTTGGCTTTTTTTTTTACTTTAAATACTTGAATTGCAATAATTACAAGAATATCCAATAAAACAAAGCATAAAAATGGGAATATTCTGTTTCAAATACCACGTGCAAATCAAAATTAAAACAGGCCGGATTTTTAGGATGTGGTGGTTGAACGAGTTACCTAGTCGTGGGGAGGTGGATTGACTAGTTGATTTAATTCATTTTCTTTTGAATTTCTGCCCTTCTAACCGCCCTTCTCACGTGCTGCACTCGAATGAGGCTGTTCTTCAAGATTAATAAAGAATAATAAGAACACTTGACGAACATCAACCAAAAACGCCGGCAGATCTTCTTTTCCTTCGGCTTTGTGCGAGATCAATGGAGTGGATGGCTAAGGGGTTTGACAAGGATTCGACCATGCCTACTAGCCTTCTTCTTCTTAATTCAAGTCGTCCTCTTAGGAGTTCAACCTGCACACAAAAAAAACTCACAATGTTTAGGAACCTCTCGCAGAATTGAATCAAAACTCAACACAAGTCAAAGATGGCTAAATGGATGTTCAATCGGAGTTTGATGGTGTGAATGAGGTCAACCGGCTCTGATACCACTTGATGCATCCTCACATAGGCTATGACCGGTCTAGACCTCAATTAGAACACACACAAACATTCAACACTCAACAAACAAGGGCGGCAACCCTAGAAAACAGATCCGGATTAAAAACAGAATTGAAACTACAAATAACACGGAAATTGAAAGGGAAAGAGACGAGATAATTGGTGATTGAAACAAAGTACAAACAACAACAAGAACAAAGGCGTTGATGGCCTAGAACCCAGTTGTAATGCTGCACAAAACCACAATCATACAACCCTACACAACCTTCACATGGAGGAGGCACAAGGAGGAGCTCTATGAGTTAGCAAACACCAAGACTACCAAGCTTGAAATAGACAAATCATCTAGAGTAAGGCAAGCAATCTGCTCATCACACACATTGAGTTCAAAGCTCTCTTTCAATGGAGAAAAACAACAAATGTTTAATAAACTTGAACCATCCGAAAATAGCATGCCAAGGGAGGCTTAAATAGGTTGACTAGCCGGCCCCTTGGTCTTAAAATAACACACATTAAATGTCTTAAAAACATAGAAGCCACACGTCTTAAAACACAACATAAAATGCAATTGTCTTAAGTGCTAAAATGGGAAAGATAGTAAGGTCTTCAAGCCACCTCTTTGGACTCAAAGGTGAGTAGAGTCCTAGCTTTGCCCCATGTGTCTTCAACTCTCATAGATGTACCTTGAAGGCTGAATTGAGTGACAAATGTGATTAAGTCCTCTTGTAGTTGCTTGGCTCTTGACCTTGTGATTGGACCTTCTATGGTAGGTGCTTCCAATAGTGTGTCTTCAAGGGATGGTCCTCCATCATTTAGTCTATTCAGTTGAGAGTTATTTCTGATATCTAATGTGAGGATCGTTAAGTAAGATGACATGTAAAGGAACAATTGACGTCATGTAATTTGGAAGTGTAAGGATATCTTCTATTAGAACTATCAACTACCAACAGATCTCTAACTTGTTCGTTATATATTTCAATCATCTGAACTCCAATTCCATATTCTATGACATTTTCCCTTGATTTTGAAATATCAAATAGGACATTCAATGCTCGGTAGTTGACTCCGCAAGTATCTTCTAATGTTAGATCTGGACCACTCTGTGAAAGAACAATATTCATAATATCTATACAGAACTTCGTAATCTTATATCTGATCAAGTATAATAATTAGTTACCAAATTATATGTCTTCCCTGATCTTGTCTGTCCATAAGCAAATATGCACACATTAAAACCATCTAGAACGAATCTGACTAGTGTTTCGGTATCATAATATATTTGTTCTGCATTCAGGTTGATATGTAAGATGAAATTCATCAATAAAAGCTGGAAAATTATACCAATAAGAGAGTGACTAACGTTGTGTGACATTTGTTTCTAAAACATTGTTAAATGAGAATATTTTTCTAGCATCACTCACCTATTCACAAATTCATGAGATTTTACGACTATTTTAGAATTTTATTATGGGTTACGAGCTCTATATTTTAGGTTCATAAAGTCATATTAACGGTACATAAATTTCTATTAAAGGTACATAAATTTATATTGATGGTCCATAAATTTCTATTAAAGGTTCATAAATTTATATTGATAGTACATAAATTTCTGTTAAATATTCATAAATTTATATTAATGGTACATAAATTTCTATTAAAGGTTCATAAATTTATATTAATGGTACATAAATTTAAATAAAATGTTCATAAATTTATATCAGCAGTTCATGAATTTCTTTCACAAAATTCCATTGGAGATTCATGTATCTTCAATTTCATGAGTTTTCTCTTTTGATATTCATGATATCTTTTTTCACGGTCAAACAAGAAAGGTTAATAAATTTGTATAAGGTTCATAAATTTGTATCTAAGCTTCATAAATTTGGATTGAAGGTTCGTTAATTTTCTGTAATAAAATTCATTAATCCAAAATTCTATCATGAAATATTACAAATCTAGAGAAAAATTCTAAATCTAAAATTCTTTAATAAAATCATAAATTTATATTGAAATTTCATAAATTTGTATTGATAGTACATAAATTTGTATTTAAGGTTCATAAACTTGTGTTGAAGGTACATAAATTTGTATTGAAGGTTCCTAAACTTTCTGTAATAAATTTTTTATTGCGGATTCATAATTTTTTTTATTTTAGTTCATGGTTCATAAATTTATACTGAAGGTTCATAAATTTGTATTGAAGGTTAGTAATTTTGGATTGATTGTTTGTAATTTTTTTTTAATAAAATTCATTAATCTAAAATTCTATTACAAAATTTTTTAAATCTAGATGAAATATTATAAATCTAAAATTCTGTAATAAAATTATAAATTTATATTTAAGTATCATAAATTTGTATTAATGGTTCACAAATTTGTATCGAAGGTTCATAAATTTGTTATGAATGTTCATAAATTTGTATTAAAGGTTCATAAATTTTTTGTAATAAAATTTATACTACAAATTCATAAGCTTTTTAATTTCAGTCGATGGTTCATAATGTATATTGAATGTTCATAAATTTGTATTGGAGGTTCGTAAATTTGGATTGAAGGTTCATAATTTTTCTTTAATAAAATTCTATTATGAAAAATTATAAATCTAGATGAAAAATTATAAATATAAAATTTTGTAATAAAATCATAAATTTATATTGAAGTTTTATAAATTTATATTTAAGATTCATAAATTTCTTTCAAAAATTTGTTGAAGATTTACGTCCCTTTAAGCTTATGAGTTTTCTTTTGGATGTTCATGATATCTTTTTTCACAATCATTTATTTTTATAGTCAAAACATGATTTTTCTCTTATAAATTGACTCGCCTATTTAGAAATTATTGAGATTTTTTAAAGTCTGTAAAAAAAATTGTTGCTTTTAAAATTAAGGTTCATGAATCAATATCGAAGGTTCATGAATTTATATTCAATGCTCATAAAATTTATGTCACCAGTCATTTCATATTTATGAATTTTATCACCGGATTGCCTAAATCCTCCTCTAAACTAAAAGATGTGTTTTTTTTAAATGAAGCGTTTAACGACAGACGGATCCGTTGCTAATTTCTTTGAAAAGCCTGGTAAAAAAAATTTGAAATCAACGTTTTTTGTGTTGTCCAGACTTTAATGTGATATCTGGAGGGAAAACGTCGGTTTTTTGAGAAAAGGAAACGTGCATCCTCTTTGGGATGTGGTCGTATAGCTCTTTCAGAGACCTTTCTTTTCGTATATTATACGTCCAATTCCGACAACCGGTGCGAGAGTTGTGCTTGTGTGAATGCAAGGTATGCATATTGTCCCGCCACATATGCACAGATTATGTGATTTTCTATTATCATAGGCATACCCGAAAGCTGCTCATATCCTGTTTTGGACCGAGACCTTCGAAACGATTACTCATAATACTTAAATGGATCATCGAATCTAAAGTTATGTTATTTATAATGATTGTGCCCAACCTTACACAATCAATGGAGCTAACAAAAATAAGCAAATTCTATTAAAGTTTCATAAACTTATATTGGAGGTACATACATATTTATTAAAGGTTTATAAGTTTGTATTGGTGATACATAAATTTGTAGTAAGAGGTTCATAAATTTATATTGGTGGTACATAAATTTCTATTAAAGGTTCATAAATTTAATGTTCATAAATTTCTATTAAAGGTTCATAAGTTTAAGTTGACGTTACGTATAAAAGGTTCATAATTTATATTGATGGTACATTAATTTTTATTAAAAGGTTCATAAATTTAAACTGATGGTACATAAATTTCTATTAAAGGTTCATAAATCTATATTTAGAGTATATAATTTTTTATTAAAAGGTGTCATCGCTATTTGTATAATTAGTCATAAGCTGATCAAATTTGGGATAAGAATCTGAATGTACGAGACACATTCTATGCTCGTTTTAGAGCCAATAAAAGAATAAGCAATCTCTTATTCAATAACTTGTTCCAACAATATTTAACCTAGAGTAGATATACAGTAGAATGGGGGAAGCACTGTTGCTGCAATCTTGAAATGGTTTACAAAGACAGAAGTCGTACAGAAAGTAAATAAAATAGAGGATGAATGAAGCAATCTCACATGAGTAGTAAAAAAGACAAACCAGAGCCAGGGAAAGAACACACTCTATATACCTTGGTCTCAGATGATATGATAGACCATAAGCTAATAATAAGTTCGAATGAAAACCGTAAAAGAAACTGGGGATAATAACCTTGGTTCCCATCTCGGAATTGAAGTCATGCTTCTCAATGGCGGAATAGAAATCCTGAATTATGAAGGAACAATAAGCAACATAAAACAGAACATAAGTAGTTGCACTACATATTTGGAGCATAACAGTGGCTATGTTTCTGGAGCCCACATAATGGGATACGTTTCGGTCTCTATGGGCATGTTCACGTTCAACAACTGCACTACATATCTTCATTTCTAGTCGGGATGGAGCTTGGGTTGCTTCTGAGCCCAGTATCGTTAATGTGATTAGACCCACATGTATCCTCACCATTTGAAGAAAACTCAACAACTATTACAAACAATCAAGAAGACACCAAATCCATCAATTCCACTTTTGATTCTTGTACTTAGACTTAGTAGAACTCTAACTCAAACAACAAACACTAATTAATAATATCCAAAAGTTAACTAAAATTTCATTGAACACTTGTTGTGCACAGAAAATGAATGCCGATCAAGAGAAATAAGTGAAATATAAGAACTTGTAGAAAGTGACAAATGTATACCGAGTGCAAATTGAGCTAAATGATAAATCAAATTGAGGGAAAAGTGATGTAATTGAACTGAACAGGAGGATTTAAATGAGGTAGGAGTTGAATCGCAAATATGAAAATTAACCCTAATACGCTTGATGTTAAAAACATCACCTAGACAATTGATATTCCTCCTGCTGGCATAAATGGTAAACCACCATATCGGGCATTTGAGGCGGTGGAGATGTTGAGACCGGAATTCCGTGTCAGCCATGTCGTTGTAAATCAATTTACGATCCAACCCTCTCTGAAGGAGGGACTTCAGTCAAGGGAGGCGGATATGAGGACGACGTCCTCGAGGAGAGCAACATCGAAGGTTGCGAGGATGTTGACGTTGATTTGTATTTGGGGTCATAGTTTTGTTTGTTCTCCATGGTAGAATCCTGGAGAGCAGCATCGAAGGTTGGGAAGGGAAAGGTAAGTGACAAAAGGTCAATTTTGCCCTCCGTATCAGATTTTATTATTAATAGATGGACAATCCTAGAGCACTAAATTTGATAAATGGATCGTGTAGATCTGTACTAACCTACTCATAATAATGTGTGTACCCATATGATCCTCCTCCGATATAGTATAATCTAATAATATTTAGTTCAAATATGGAAACGTGTCCCAGCTATATTTGGTTTATCATATATATGTTTGGTCCAAATTCAAGGGAGTTATAAAATCAATTCTATGAAAAAATTTCTCAAATTTTATAACAAATATCATAAATCTTCCACAATAATAAAAATCAATAGAGATTTGAAGAAAAACAAGTTAATCATCTATCAAACCCTATTTGAAGTATACTAATTTTATAGGAACGTAAATATGATATATTCTAACAAACTAACGTATGTACTACTCGTACAATTCGGTAATTTTGGATATGATAGACCCTATATTACATTCTTAATTATTTACTTTTCTTTTTCTTATAAATATTCTTATATACATATCTAAGGATTTTGTACAATTTTTTAGGGCCTGAATATTTCTTTCAGAAATTGGAATGTATTTTACATATTTAATCACTTCATTAATTCTTAACCTTATATAGTCGATAGAATTCATTCTACTCATACTCGATGGACCTAATCATTCTATTTCATAAAATAGATGGATATACTATGGATTAATGTATTGCATATGTGTACATGAAAGTAAGAGAAGTTATATAAAACCATCCCATACAGAAAGTAAGGAATATATACAAGATAACAATATGCGCTCTCTCAATCCAATTATACTTTTTTTTCAATTAATATACAAATACATATAAAATTCTACAATATTTGACTCTCAACTGCTTCAATAATATCTTTTTTACATATCTGTTCTCTTTATTCTTAATTTTAATTATCTTATAAAATTCATTCTAATCATAAGCTCCCTTAAACATTTGATTCAGTTGATACAGCACAATCAGGTCAACCACAACCAATCTAACAATATTTTGTGCAAATATGGAAATATATATGTGTAGGCTTAGAAAATAGGTCGGGTTGGTTGATTTCAAGTTCGGGTCAAGCGAGTTTGGTTGAACGGGTTGATATAATTTTCAGGTTGGTTCGGGTTGGCCAATGAGTCAAGGCAGTTTTTTTTAAGGATTTTAAAATACTTTTTTGTAGAATAAATTTTTCATAATAAAATAATATTATTATATAGTATTTAAAACGATTAATAATATTATATTTAACTAAATTATGTGCAATTAGTTTTGTTCTAATAATATATATCATGTAAATTAGTTTTTGGGTTTTGTTCTGGTCCTTCAAGTTCGACCTACCAATTTTCGAATCAATTGTGTCTTGGATCAACCGTAATTAGTTATTTAATGGGTAGGTCAGTTCTTTATGTGTAGGGTTTGGATCGACCCACAGCTTGATTTTTTATAAAATTATAGATATATATCTCTTAAATACCTAAAACTAATTAACGTTCTGACTAGCTAAACCTCTTAATTAAACTAGCCTTGTACAAAGACGGATTATATATTTCTAGGGAGAAAAGTTATATTTTAATCCCTTAGTATATATTATATAAATAAAATAATTTACTTTATTTATATATCATTACAAGTAAAAGAATCAGATTCATTGAAAAATAACTTTAACCTATAATATGCAAATTCATCTTAATTTTTTGATTGAGTCTAATCTATTCTCCAGATTCATTCTCGTTGGTGTAATGATTCAATTTAAAAAGGGCTACTTTTTTGTTCTTTTGGTCTAAAGTTATGTCTGTTCTTCCCTGATACTGATATTGATTGTTATATCTTTTCACTGTAACAATTCATTCAAGTATACAATAGGATCACTTTTTAACCCTATAATCCTCAAAACCGAAACACTAATTGCCGCCATAGAGCACCGCCGAGCCTCGATTGCCTCCGGAAAGAGACCCAAGGGGTCGACAAACTCCATGACGCGCCGCCTTGCGATCATGCTAGAGAAGGCGCTGCTCACCAGGAGGCCCAGAGACTGGTCGCCGAAATTAGCCAAAAATCGCCGGAACGCCACGCCTGCGACGGTGACGACAAGGTCCACGTCATCTCGCACCGGCTGGAGAAACCGTTGCCGTGGTGGATCCCGCCCAAATCGTACTTGGAGAAAACCCAGGCGGGAGGTTACGATTCACGTGATACAGCGTCGAATGTTTCAACCGAATCAGACCAGTGCATTCCTACGGCGCGACGAACCAGACCAGGTCAGGGTCGGACATGGGATATGCGGACCATTCAAACCACAAACCGGTCGAGTGAACCACAAACCGGTCGAACCGTGAACCGGGCAAGCAAACTGGGTTCAGACAGGGCGAGCAAACCAGGTTCAGATCGGGCGAGCAAACCGGGTTCAGACCGGGTTGCGAACCAGTCCATCGGCCATTGAGCTGGCCCGTTCGAATCAGACCGTTCTAGGTCTCGTAGCTTGACCCGCAGATCAGCGCCTGAACGCCTCGAGGCCTTGAAAACCGGATAGAGATGCGCATGAAAGTCCCAGGGGCAATCCCACGCCCGCTCGATCGTACGTAGCAACTTCAAAAATCTTGATTGGACACCCACGAGGAGCCCTGCGTAGCCCTAACGAGATCCCGCCCACTACACATGGAAATGACGCGCTATACAACGACTGGGAGGAAGCAGCTTTCCGTCTGTCAATGTGACGTCGAGCCCCTTCCGTATGATATGAGAGTATTGCCATACATCTAAGTTTTATACCCACTCTTTTGAGTTATATGACGGGAAACAGGATCTCGTAGCGCATATTGATTCATTTTCTTATAAAATGGCACTTTGGATAGATCATGATCCTTTATTGTGCAAATTGGTTCCCACTAGCTTTGGAAGGAATGCCTTAAATTGGTTTCATATGCTAGCGTTGAATTCTATTTCTTCCTAGGACCAAATAGCTAGGAAATCCGTGAATCATTTCATTTCCAATAGCCAGAAACCTATGTATGTGGGTGCATTGTTGAAACAAAAAATGCGCTCTAATGAATCTCTTATGCAATTTGCTCCGCCTTTCATGGAGAAGTACGCGGATGTAGATCAATATAGCGAGCACACGAAAACTGAGGCTTTCCACTTGGCCCTACCTGCGGACAGCCGATTGCGGGAGAGGGAGAATCTCATTTTGCAGGTTCCGCGAAGCCTTTTAGAGTTGCAAGACTGAATCTAGCAGTACGTGAAGATCGAGGACGATCGGAAGTCGTCTCGGGATCAAAAATCACTCCCCCCATCGTTATTACAGAGCAGAATGCGGGACAAGGGAAACGTAAGAACAAAGACAAAGCTGCTAAAGAGAGAGGGTTACAAACAGACCCTCTCCACACACTTGTTCATTTTGTTTACAAGATCCCAATCTAGCAAATCCTATCTCGGATCAAGGATAAACGCTTCTTCATCTGACCCCCGAAACAGCAAAGCAACTACGTCAAATGAGAGAACTCCAAGAGTTTTGCGTACCACATGGAGAAGGGGCGCAACTCCGAAGATTCTTTTTCATAGAAGAGGGCACTGACCAGGTGGGCCAAGAAGGGTTTACTAGATGACTACATTAGCATGGCAGGGCACGAGATGGCAGCGCATCATGATCCAGAGAATGAGGCTGATCCGAAGCCGTGTTAGGTTATCCGTGTCATTTAGTCTTCTTTTAGAAAGGACGATGAACAACTCCATCATCATCAGGAACGCCACCACAACCTGGAGGTCCTCCACACCCTCTCCGAGTCCTCAAAGAAGGTCCGGTTTGATGTTAGGACCTCCATGAGCTTTTCTACGGAAGAACACGAGGACCTACAGCTACCATACAATGATTGGCTCGTTCTTTCCTTTTTGCTCGCTTGTTTCAACGTGAAACGAATCGTGGTCGACTCGGGCATCTCGGTCGAGATAATGTTCTACAACATGTTCAAGTAGTTAGGAAAGAGGAAGGACGACATGATCCCCTCCATGATGCAACTTACCGGGCTAGGAGTGACGACCATATGGCTCTTACGTATGATGTGAGAGAAAGTTACCCTTGGAGGAAAGTCCATCATCACGAAGATCCTAGTTGTTGACATTCCTTCCGTGTACAACGTGATTCTGGGGTGACCATGGGTTCATTCCATGGAGGTTGTGCATTTGATGCTCAACCAGATAATCATCTTTCCGCATGCAGGTGGGACAGTCAAAGTCCAGGTCATTTAAAAGTCAGCCATGAACTGTCTCAAAAACAAGGGCGGGTTGTTTGGAGTCCATACGGTGTCTACCAAGCCAAAGGTCCTCGAGGAGGTCGGGATGGCTACGGTCGATGGCTCTTCGTCGAAGAACTGAAGAAAGTCAAAGTGAATGGTGAAGGAAAGGTTGCCAGCAAGACAATCGTGCACGGATTCAAGAAGCGTTTGGACCAGTCGAAAGGGAAATGGGAGGAGGAATTACTAGCGGTATTATGGGCCTACCATACCACCCTGAGGCAACCCACCTAATAATTCCTGTTTGCATTTCCTTACGGGATAGACACGATCATTCCCCTAGAGGTGGGATGCTAGGAGTTAGGAGTGCAACTTTCTATTATGGCGGTAATGATGCGGCATTGGAGGCAAACAACAACTTCCTCCCATAGAGGAGGGACACGACGTTGGTCCGGATAGCTTCATACCAGCGGAGTCTGGTTGAGATGCACATGTGACACATTCGGAGACGGACCATCATCACCGAAGACTTCATTTTATGCCAGATCCTCGGACCGAACTAGGAGGTACCTTACAGGGTCATAAATGATCTAGGAAATGGCTCTTAACGGATTGAGTACATGGATTGCAGAGCAATACCACGTACATGAAACGTGGCCAGTTTGAGGAAGTTCTATTTCTAGGTGCTAAAGGGGTACTCTTTTTCCTATTCGGATAGTTTTTCTCATTTGGTTTTCCAGAGAAGAGGTTTTAATGAGGTCCCTGAGTATTTTACCATGAACTAAATAGCATTTTTATCTTATTTAAAGCATTTCATACATTACATAGCATAGATGGACATGTTGCATTTTGTGGGTTATTCATTTTAGTTTGTTTATTTCAATGCACTAGACTTTCTCTGTTTACGTTTTTACTTTCTTATTCCACCCATAGCGATGGAAACCAAGAGAGTGAACCACATTGAGTGCTCGCGACATCAATGGATCGTCGCCTAAAGGTTCCGCGCTAGGGCGAAGGTACACCAACACGTAACAAGGCACCGATCACGACTCAATTGATCTAAATATGCTCGGATAAAAATAATCAAAGTTGGGATAAAGAATAAAATTGAATAAATAAGTAATGTATCATAAACGAATATATTTAAAAAAGGATCCGAAACATTTGTAGTCAAAAAATTAGGTCGATAGGGTGCGGACCATATCAATGGCCTTGCATACCCACAGAATCTCGACACGCACCTAGGAAATTCTGCGTTGGAGCCAGAAGCAGTGTGCGCCATAAGGCGATGCGCCCGAGCTTGACGCAGTGAGTCGTAAAAGGGGATATCCATAAGAACCCCCGACACGTCTCAAACGACTTATTGGTAAAGCGGATAAGTGATTGTCGGGTCCCGAACCCTAGTTGACGTTCGTAACCCGAGAGGCAAATTGATAGAGAATTTCCTATCTATAAATTAATGATTATAGAAGAATTCATAGTATTTAATTAATGATCATTAAAGTCTAAAATACAATTAATTGCATAGAGTCGTAATTAAATAGATATCAAGGGGGAAAAGGTGGAAGAGAGGATGTAATTAGATAAAACCTAATAATCCCTCCCTCTAGTACGCATCCATGGTACGTTACATAAAAACTCTCTTTTTCCCCATTAGAGGTACCTTTTAACATTACTTACTTGGGCGTTGGAGAGTACACCCCGTCCCTCAAAATTTCTATGTTCGCAGGATTTTATTGTGATTCAGGGTCTCGAATCATCTCAATTGACCAAGAAATACCATTGATCAAGTTCATAAAATGACAATTGGCGCCGACTGTGGGAACGTTGCGATGAGTCTATTAGCCTCAGGAAACGATGCCGACGGGGAGGAGAGAAACACCGCCGAAGCTGAGGAGTTCAGATATCGGGACCGCACTAGAGGAATTGGCGGCAGTGGAAGCCGCCGCCCTGGAGGAGAAAGAGCGCGAAATCGTGCATATCTACACGGCGCTCCCTGCCAAGGAGAAGGAAGTCCTGGCTGCGCAGGCCCATGCCACCACTCGGGTGGAGGAGTATCCCTATTTCGAAACCCTAACCCCCCCCATAGAGCACCGTCGAGCCTCGATTTCTGCTTTGAAGAAACCCAAGGGGTCGACATCCTCCATGATGCGTCGCCTTGCGAGCGTGCTCACCTCTGCCAGAAGGGTCGGAGACCGATTGTCGAAATCAACCAAAAATTGTCAAAACGCCTCACCGAGAGGATCGGAGACCGATTGTCGGAATCAACACAAAACCGCCGGAACATCTCGCCTCTGCCGGAAAGCCTATCGAGGGTGAAGACAGGGACCGCATATTTTTGTACCAGCCAGGGAAACCGCCGCCGTTCTAGAACCCGCCTAAATTGGTCTTGGAGAGAATTCAAGTGGCCGGTTATGATTCACGGGATACCAAATCAACCGAATCAAACCGACGCATTCCTAGGGGGAGATGAACCAGATCGGGTCTGAGCCGGACATGGGATTTACGGCCCGGTCAAACCATGAACCGAAAGAGTGAATTGCAAATCGGGCGCGCAAACCGGGTTCAGACCTGGCTACAAACCGGTCCAGCAGCCACCGAACTGGTCGATCCGAAGCAGACCGTTCTAAGTCTCACAACTTGACCCGCAGATCAAAATGACCGCCGTAGTCCTTGAAAATCGGATCAAAATGTGCAAACACTTCATAGGGGTGATACCGTGACCTTTTGATAGTCGCGACTTAAAAAAAGTAGACTTCAACCCTACGAGGAGCCCCACACATCCTTAGCCTCGATGTGATCCATCCCGCAAGACGTGGAAATGATGCGCTATACAACGCATGGGAGGACGCAGCTTTCCGCCTAGCTAGATTGACGCCGAACCCCTTTGTACAAACGACACGAGAGTATCAGCCTCCAGCTAAGTTTTCAACCCCCTATTTTGAGTTATATGACGGGAAATTGGATCACGTAATGCATATTCCTTCATTTTCTCATAAGATGGCACTATGGATAGATCATGAGCCTTTATTTAGCAAATTATTTCTCGCTAGCTTAGGGAGCACTGCCTTTAATTGGTTATGCATGCCAGAGCCGAATTCTTTTTCCTTCTCGAACCAATTAGCTTGGAAATTCTTGAATCATTTTATTGCCAATAGCCAAGAACATATGTCTGTTGGTGTATTGTTTAAACAAAAAATGCGCTCTAATGAACCTCTTATACAATTTTCTCCGCGTTTCATGTAGAAGTTTGTGGATATGGATCAATGCATCAAGCATACAACTATCGAGGATTTCCAGCAAGCTCTACCTGCAGACAACCGATTGCGTGAGAATCTCAGTCTGCAAGTCTCGCGCAACCTTTTAAAGTTGTAAGGCTGAATCAGGCAGTACGTGAAGCTGGAGGACTATTGGAAGTCGTCTCGGGATAGAATTTCAATCTCCCCCATCGTTACTGAGAGTGGAATGTGGGCCAAGGGCAACGTAATAACAAAGACAAAGCTGCTAAAGAGAGAGGGCTACTCATATACCCTCCTTAGACACTTGTTCATGTTGTCTACAAGATCACGATCCAACAAATCCTTCCCCAGATCAAGGATAAAGGCATCTTCACTTGGCCCCCAAAGCAGCAGATCGACTCCGCCAAGTGAGACCCATCCCAGAGTTGTGCGTACCACAGGGAGAAGGGGCACAACACCGAAAATTGTTTTTCTTTGAAGAGGGAACTGTAAGGTTTACTAGATGACTACGTTAGCACGGCGGTTCAAGAGTTGGCAGCGTATCATAATCCGGAGAATGAGGCTGATCCGGAGCCCCGTCAGGTAATCCATGTCGTTGAGTCCGCTTTGAGACAAACCGATGAACAACACCATCATCATTGGAAACTCCACAAAAACCTTGAGGTCCTCCACACCCTCGCCAAGTCCTAGAAGACGGTCCTGTTCAAAGATGGGACCATCATGAGCTTTTCTATGGAGGAACTCGAGGACCTACAACTTCCACACAACGAGCGTCTCGTTCATTCCATTTTGCTCGCTTGTTTTGACATGAAGCAAATCCTTGTCGACTCAGGTAGCTCGGTCAAGATAATGTTCTGCAACATGTTAAGAAGTTGGAAAAGAGACGTGAGAACATGATTCCCTTCACGATGGACCTTACCAGGCTAAGAGCGACGACCGTAAGGCCCTTGGGGATGCTATGATAGATAGTTACCATAGGAGGAATGTCCGTTGTCACAGAGTTCCTAGTTGTTGACATTCCTTCCACTTACAACACAATTCTGGGAAGACCATGGATACATTCCATTATGGTCCTGCATTCGACACTCCACCAGATGAGGATCTTCCCACACACAGGTAAGACAGTCAGAGTCTGGGGCGATCAACGATCATCCCGTCACTGTCTCTTAATCAAGGGCGGGTTGTTAGGAGTCTACGCGGTGTCTACTGACTGACGGCATCTCGTATGGCGTAAGGAGTTGAAGTTAGCATCAATTACCGGCGTACTAGGCCATGATTAGATCATATTACCGTAGTCCGGACTCCACATAGCAAAGGAGCTCAATAGAGGATTATGAGTACCGAGTTAGAAAAGGCAAGGGACAAGTGCGTGCAAGAAGCAGACCAAAGGAAGCGTTCTGGCCTACGGCGCGACCGCCCCCTAGGTGGTGCAAGCACGCCAAGCCTTTGCACTGTGGCGCGACCGCATTTCAGGTGGCACGACCTCCCCAAGGTTACTGAGGGTAGACGTGACCGAACCGACATATGTGCGACCGCGCCTCTCCGGAGTTGCGCCCCAGATTGCCCTATTCTGCGAGAGTTTAATGGGCATTTACCTAGTTTTAGATAGGATTCCGGGCTGGGCTTTTTAGCACATATTTTCTAGGGCTAGAATCTTGATGCATAGATGAGAGTTTTTCCTCCATCTAACACACAACATTCCATACATTTATTTCATTAGGTTCTATTAGAATGAGAAGCGAGTAGTCTCCTAGCTTTGTTCTCCTGGTGGAAGCCTACGGATGTATGGGTTTATAGACTTCTTCTTATGGTTCTAATAATTATATATGTTATTTGATTTGTTTTATCCTATTTCTTATAATACTTACTGATTGTGATTTATTTATCTAGATTAGCCACCTTGGTTTATAGATCTATTTCATGTAGCTAGGCCTGATTTATCCTAGTTCAAGAACCTTGTCCACTTAGTAGCAATTCATTTACCTGGACTAGTAGGACTTGTAAATGTGTGGAGGGTAATTATGTGTTAGTAGCCAAGTGGCGCTCCGCGTTCCTATTTATTCATGATCTCTATGTTGCCTAGAGATTAGTCTATGATAGTTTCTGGGTGATATCTAGAGGTAAAGGCTGTTAGGATTGGTTGACCAGAATAGCTAATTATGAACATGGATTAGGATAAACTTAACATATAATTTAGAGAATGAACCCGAGTAGAAATAAGAAGTCACTGATCAAACCCATGAACCCATATTGTTGATGCCTGGTGACCAGAGTGTTTGCCTTTGTGGTTTTCTTATTACTTTGTTAGTTTCACCATATTTCCCCCTTTCCCCCTTTTTGTTACTTTAAAAGCTAATTATATTAGAAGCACAATCCGTTGACTCTCTATGGAATTCGACTACTACTTACCGCTTTACGTCTCTAGAGTAGTTCGAAGGGATAATTACTTTGGCAGGGCCTAATCACCTCTGTCAAATTTGGTGACGTTGCTGGGAGGTCTAGTTTTCTTTTCTTGTGTTTTCTATTTAATCAGATTTGGTGTTGACCGTTACACGGTCAGCACCCGTGTCACTGATGAGTTTTCAGGACGAGTATGAGAGAGACATGATGAGACGATACATGGAGACGAATGAGAAGCTTGCTGACTTGGAGGTCATGTTGGCTAAGATTGAAGAGGAACCCGCTGAGAAAGCAGTAGAGAGAGAGGCTGAGAGAGACGCTGAGAAGGAGCTTGCGAAACAACGATACAATTAATATTACTCAAGAGAGCAACCCCAACCAGCTCACCAGTGGTGGAGACCACACCCCGATCCGGAACCTCCCACGCGGACTTTGATGACCATTTTGATGGAGCGCCTTGCATCCTGCACCAGAGAACTCAAAGAGAACACCACGAGGATGATCAAGGAGTCACATGCTACCACGAGGTACATAAACAAACAGGTTGAGCGGATCATGCAAGCAATGGCCATAGGAAGGAGAAAGAGGTAGCCAGCATCAACGCTAGCCCAATCAACAGTGACTAGAGATTAAACAAGGTGCAGAGCGAGGAGGAGGAATTTGAGTTTGATGGTCAGGCCCAGATACACACAAAGACTAAGGAGAGAGTCCCTGATTCGGCCGCTTAGAAGTCACGCGATCACGCAACTAAGATGTCGCTCGACTACGCCCTTTCATCACGCGATCGTGCCCCAATTACTGAGGAGAGGCACGACCTCACCCATATTAAGCACGACTTCTCCCTGGTTACTGAGTCAAGCGTGACCGTGCCCCCAACCCACACGACCGCGCCAGTAAGGGACCGTTTTCGGAAGTGGAGACGCAATCGTGCCCTCCCTGGCACGACCGCGTCGTACCTTGCAACCTTCACACACGCTCCTCCGCCGCTAGTGAACTTCAACGGGTACGATCCAAGACCATAGTTAGGTGAGATGGGAAGGAGATTCGATCCAGGAGCTGATCCTTGGCAGAGGTAGACTGTCTACATACACCTCACACAGTTTAGGACGTTGGAACCCCGGACCATTGAGCCTTGGTTCTCTGAAAAATCACATAGGACATACACGGGGAAAATTAGGAAGGGAGACAAGATGGTGAGGAGGAGGCTAGGAGACAAGCCTTACCTAAGGCAGAAGAATAGAGGTTTTATCGACAAAGAGGCCTAAGAGGGGCCCAAGGCAGGATAAGAAAGAAACACATCAAGCCAACGATGTTAAACAAAGGCGCTGACCAGGAGGCTACCCGTCTATGAGTTATTTTCCTATATCCACTTTTCTTTAATCTTTGTTCTTTATTTCACAATGAGGCCATTGTGTAGTTTAAGTGTGGGGGTGGGGAATTATCTTAACTAGCCTAGTTAGTTTGAATTTTGAATTTTTGAGTATTTTAGAATTTTTACAGTCGTCTATCATGATTTTTCCCTACATGATTCTTTGTGGACTTGTATAATAGTGCATTTGTTTTGAATCTTTATACTATTCCCTTGATGTTAATAGTGAAACTATAAATGATGATGATATGATTGATCAGATTTAGGACTTTGACATTAACATGTGGTTTATGAATAGAATGCATTAGGTCCAAGACTAAGATTGAAAGTTTACCATCTCTTCTCTCATTTGTATCATATTGTTATTATAATTTTTCTTCCAACCTTTTTCATTACGAAAATAAAAAGAAAAAGAAATAAAAAAGGAAATGAACTTCAAGTGGAACAAGTCGGAAGAGCACGCGATCTCCAGGTTGTGAAAGATCACCATGGATTCCATCCTCCCTAGCTAAGCGAAGAGTCTCAATTGCTGGGCCAGACCGTAAGATGGACGGGCTTGATGATTGAAAATAAATTTGTCTGGACCGTAAAACGGATAGGCCCGGTTCTTAAAAATGAAATGTGTGAATAGGATGAAAAGAAGCATTATAAAGATACAATTGAAATTATTAGAGTTGAATTTTTTTATGCTAAATATGCTTTCAAAAGTAAGGGAGCTTGTGCATTATCTTCATAAATTAGAGCATTGTGAAAAAAGTGTCAGTGCTATTTTTTATCATGTCGTATCATCCTTCAAATTGTGGATTCTATCAAGAAATATATGATAGATAGGATTGTACAAGACTAGATTAAGTGTGATTATAAGATAGTTGAAAAAATTGTCACACTTACTCTATATCCGAAGTAAAAGTAGCTTCAAAGCTAGTGTAAACGGATAAAATGCAGATAGTTAATATAGGAGTGAATCACTCACATAATTACATAGTGTAGCTTATATTAACTAGCTCTTATGAAAGAGTAGCTCGATAGACTAGCTATAGTGTTTTAGGGATGCCGAATGTGAAAACACTTGAAAGAGAGTGTAAGTGGTTTTAGTAAACACTTCTCGATGCAAAGCTAGTATGTTTATATTTGCGGAAACAAAGGGATTTACCACATTATGAACTTTCAATTGTTAGATAGAAAGTTTAGCTCAATATGCACAAATATTTGGTAAGGTGAGAAACTTTGGCTTAACTCAAACCCGGGATGAAACTCACCAATATATTGATTATTTGAAATAGAAAATTACAATAACTTACAACTCTCCACTCGACTCTTAGATCTTTACAAGGATTCCTCTATTGTTGATCTCAATGTGAATTAACACACTCGTTCCCTTAGAGATCACTAGCTTATCACCCTAAACACTCAATCGTACGCACCTCCTAGATTTCTAGTACTGTTGTGTTTTTCCCTGGGTTGCTTCTCCTAAGCGTGCTAGAATGTTTATGTCTCAATGAGGTTCTCAAGTTCGTGTGTGCTAACAATTCTCTTTCACACTTGTTTATAGAATTCCAAAACTTATTCCCCAAGTAAGGAATACCTATACAATATTGCAACAAAAAAAATTGCCACGTTGGCAATCCACATGAACACTCAACAAAGTAGCTTCACCAAATTCCACATGTTTCTTTTTTCTTGAGCAACAACCCTTGTAACAAACTTCGTCCACGCTGTCAATCCACTCCACACCATACCTACCACTTCCTATTCGTCCAACTCGGCAATCTGTGTTCCTTGCTCTCCATAGGCAGGAATTACACACATCATCCTACTAAGCTTCTCGATTAACAATGCCTAGCCTGAATACTCTACAGGCTAGTGTAGGATTACCCCTAGGGCCTTCTTCATTTTCACTTGTGTTTAAGAAAAGGATTTACTAGTTTACATCGACTCACCACGCTCTATGCTAGTCCTTTGCCTTCAACATTCTGCACTTCTAGGTTGATTCTTTTTTCTGTTTTTTGTTCGCAACTGCCTTAGCGAGACTCGCTATCTTCACAAGGCACAAAGCTAGTCGCTAGCTTGGTCGTTTGTGTCAAATCTACTCTTTATCTATTAAATCTATACCTGTAAAGCTCATCACACACAAGAAACATCAAATATTGTGCTTATCATCTTCAAAACAAGAGAAGTGTTTAAGCTGAGCAAGCTTAAACCAACAATTGCCCCCTTTTTGATGATGACAAACACATGAACAGTGTAAGCACATATATCTCAAAACGTACTTAGTTAAGCTATAAGATATGAAATGAAGCTTAAACTGATACTTCACAGATTGACCTAATCTGCTCAAAATCTTGCTAAAGGCACTTAGCAAGCACACCTTTATTCCCCCTTAGACCAAGCCAGTCTAAATTCTTCCCAATTGATTTACCTGTTTTACGTCCCTCTTTTGACATCATAAAAAATGAAAGATAATTCATGCATAGGGAACTAATAGTGAGAAATGGGAAACAAGCAAACTAGTAATCATACATATCAAGACATTCAACACAAAAGAGTAACGAGTAACCAAGTAGAATAGCGCACGTTTATAGAAACAAACACACACTTTTATCATTTAAAAAACAACATCCTTACACCTTTGAGAGCTAGGGGATCCTACGAGAACTAGTTAACCTTAAAAGCAAGCAAAAAACACACAAACAGATGCAAACAAACATAAGCAACAAACACCCTAAACATCACGCTTTTTGGTAAGAGCCACAAAATTCTAGAGAATGTATCTTTGCTCTTCTTGGCGTTCGGTTAAAAGCTTGAGTTGTGTCTGGAGTTTGACAAGGCGCTTTTCAACTGTAGAGTGAAATTCCTAGATAGCAGAGACGATACAAGATGAGGATTCGCTGGCAGCAAGTATAGCAAGTTCACGAGACTAGGTTCTGGACGATTAGTTTCACCATATCCCCCCCCCCCCTTCCCTTTTTGTTACTTTAAAAGCTACTTATATTAGAAGTACAAGCATTTATCAGTTGACTCTCTGTGGGATTTGACCCCTAGTTACCGCTTTACGTCTATAGAATAGTTCAAAGGGATAATTACTTTGAAAGGGTCCAATGACCTCTTCCATGTACCGAGCCGCAGGTCCTCGAGGACGTCAGGATGGCTGAGACCGAGTGCTCCATCGAAGAACTATAGAAAGTCCAAGCGAATGGTCAAGCAGAGGCTAACACCAAGAAAATAGTGGACGAGCTCAAGAAGATTTGGACTAGTCGAAAGGGAAGTGGGCGGTGGAATTACCAACCGTGTTATGCACCTACCATACCACCCAAAGGAGATCTACTGAAGAATCCCCGTTCGGACATTCTTACGTTATAGATGCAATCAGTCCCCCGGAGGATAAATTCCAGGAGTTAGGACTGTAACTTTCGAGCAGGGCGGTAATGATGTGGCATTGGAGGCAAACCTTGACTTCCTCCCAGAGAGGAGGGGTGCAGCGTTGGTCCGCCTAGGTTCATACTAGCGGGGTCTGGTTGAGACACACATGCGGCACATTCGGAGACAACCCATCATTATCGGACGCATCTGAAGTGGAAGCTCGGACCCAAATGGGAGGGACCTTTGATATAGAGATTTCATACGGTGTAATTAACGGTTATTCGTATAGTTTTATTGGTGTTTAGGAGCTTGAAGAGCACAATTTCGAATACGACATAAAAAGCATATTATATGGATTTACGGATGTTTTAGAGCATATATGGTACTTCTATGGAGCCGGAGAAAGACACCAAGAGAAGAGGGTCGAAGACGCGCTTCAACCATTGAAGAGAAGAGAAAAAGTGCCGAGAAGAAGTGCTGAGATGTTGAGCTGAGTTCAGATGGCTCGTTCTCCCTGATCCGATGTCCGTTGAGGTGATTCCAATTCGCGGAGTTTGATATTGAAGTCTACTTTATTACCTCAAAAGATGAGTGCAATCAGAGTTGTGAGCCAGGAGTTATGGCAATTCTACGAACGTCACTTTTCTGCAGAAGCGCAATTCAGCCGCATGACATGTCTCGATCACGACCTACATGTCTCGATCGCGACGCGGATCTTTTTGGGCTGAAATCTCTTATTTTTGGCCGAGATCTTTAATGTTCCAAATCAGTTTCTTTTTTTATTTGTTTTATTTATTTTCTATTTTATTTCCCAAGACTTAATATAGTTTAGGTTTTATTGAGAAGAGTTTCTCTCCGACTTTCTCCCCTCTTGCCTCCATTCTAGTTTATCCATTGTTCTAGGAAACGTTTGTGAGAATTCGAACACTTATATTCTAAGTTTCCATGATTGTTTTATGATCTCTTGTGCTTTATTGTCTATTGATTGATCTTGATTGTATCTAGGTTGTAAACTAGGTTGATTATTATCCAGCATATTGCTAGGTTTGATAATTCGATTTGAAAAGTCTGTCTTTTTAGGTAGCGATCAGAATTAGTATAGACTATTTGCAAGTGCTTATTTTGTAGAGATTATAAACCTATGTCGAGTATCGGTGATTTGCCAATGGTATTGCATAAGCCTACTTATCTTTGATCTTTATGTTGTTCTGCTTTTGAACCTTAGGATTTCTTTGGTTATTGCTTACAACAAGGGTTTCTAGGACTATTTGGACTAGTTGCTATTTACGAACAAAGAGTAGGACAACCGGATTAATTAATCAATTCAAAATATAAGTTAGTAGAATTCGATGATCAACATTCAATAAAAACAATGCGCTGATGCTAGAAGGAGGGAGTTTCATATCCATAATTGTTTACAACCCAACATTCTTTGTTTGTTTACTTCTTTAGTTAGTTAAGATCATACATAAAAACCCCCCAATTGTTACTATATGATTTCATAATTAGAAATAAACTATCGTTCTAGCTCTCTTGGGATTCAACCCCTTCTTACCGCTTTACTAGTGGATTTATTAAGTTGGGTATCTTTGATAGGAACAACGACCGTTTTACGCCTGTCAAATTGTGGCGCCGTTTCCGGGGAGCCAACTGTTATAGTTTAATTCTTTTTGTGTTACTACTCTAGAGTGGACCTATCTTATGGTCCATACTCGCGCTGCTAATCCAAATTTGCTTGATTTCAATCCAGAGATAGAGAGGACGCAACCTGCGAAAAACGCTGCGACAAAAAAGTGGAAAGTACATCAACACTACCGCGGCCGCGGTTAGACCCGCTACAACGAAAAACCACCGAAACGAAGGAAAAAGGAGGATGAATAGATGTCGCGACCGAGACAAGAAGGTCGCGATCGCGATTTATCCCCAGTAGAGATGTCGCGATCGCGACATGTACATCACGATCGAGATAATGGTGAATTGGTTTCCGAAAAAATTGACGAAAAGGATCACGACTGCGACACATTATCGCGATCGCGACTTGGTCCCAGTTTGCCAGAATCTTCAACGTCACGATCGCGACCCAGTGATCACGACGCGACTCTACTGTAGTGCATGTTGATGACGACCGCAACTCTCCGTTATACTCCGAGAAACCACCTTCACCGCCTCTAGGCCCATAATAGTAGTTTTTTCCCCTTCCTTTTCTATCGAGTCCTCTTTTGTAGCATTGAGGACAATGCGCTGTTCAAGTATGGGGAGGGTGATTAGACCTATTTTTATGTGTTCGAAGTTATTTTATGAAGTTGGTCGTATATTGAGTCTATGGTGAGGATGGTTGAGACTTTTGATGAGATGTTTTATAGAGTCTGTATTTGATGAGTTTTGTTGGAAAAGTTTGATCAAAAAATAGACGAAAAAAAATCAACGAAAAAAAAGGAAAATAGACAAAAAAAATTGAAAAATAGACGAAAAAAATAAAATAAAAATAAATCTTGTGATAGGTCCAAAATCCGAAAGGGCGATCTAAGTAATATGCAGGTAGTCCATGCGGCTCTAGGCCGGGAAATAATTGGACTTGAGAGATGTGAGTATTGATGAGCCTTGAAAAGAATAGAGTGTCCGGGAAAAACCCGAAAGGACGCCAGAGCAAGAATTAGAGTGTAAAAGAAATGAGCGTTTTAGGATGGTTATTCTTCTACACTATTTGATGGCGTCGTTGACATAAGAAGGGTGTTTAAATATTTTTTCGTGACTTAGGATTCACCAGGAAGGATAACGAGTTAGTATTGCCTGATTACCTTTCTTTTTACCACTTTTGAGCTATATTGTTGATTAATGTTTACACTAACTTTCCTATTTCATATTTTTGTTACATTTTCATGGCGGTTGTATTAGAGTAGGATTAGATTCTTATCTTGGAGTTTGATGCATATTGTTGTGGTTGTGCTATGCGGATTTGTGAATTGGGATTGGTGGTTGTTGGCATGATGTTTATACATATTTAGTGATTTAGGTCATCAATATGAAGAGAGGAATAAGAAGTGTTGTAGTGAGTGGGTGACTCGAGAGTATTTGTTATATCTTTGTAGCCTTTGTGCTTTTAGAGGAGATTAGGACTTTACTTGTGCTTTATTGCATAATGTCACTTGGATTTGATGGATTTTATCTTTGGAGTGGCGACATAAGAA
>NW_027370875.1:0-32525 GCF_046119375.1 Phyllobates terribilis
AATTCTGAAATTTTTTGCTTTTTCCTGCTAATCCTAGCATGATAAAGAAGATTCAAAGAGAGTGAGATGCCAGCTCCTTTCATTCAGTCAGTAGCTTCAAACATTTCTGGTATATGAAAAACATGTTTTTCAATGGCAAAAATCAATGAATATTGTAAATGCACAAACAGTAATATCTCCACATTGCACGGTGCAATTCTGAAATTTTTAGCTTTTTCCTGTTAATCCTAGCATGATAAAGAAGATTCAAAGAGAGTGAGATGCCAGCTCCTTTCATTCAGTCAGTAGCTTCAAACATTTCTGGTATATGAAAAACATGTTTTTCAATGGCAAAAATCAATGAATATTGTAAATGCACAAACAGTAATATCTCCACATTGCAAGGTGCAATTCTGAAATTTTTTGCTTTTTCCTGCTAATCCTAGCATGATAAAGAAGATTCAAAGAGAGTGAGATGCCAGCTCCTTTCATTCAGTCAGTAGCTTCAAACATTTCTGGTATATGAAAAACATGTTTTTCAATGGCAAAAATCAATGAATATTGTAAATGCACAAACAGTAATATCTCCACATTGCACGGTGCAATTCTGAAATTTTTAGCTTTTTCCTGTTAATCCTAGCATGATAAAGAAGATTCAAAGAGAGTGAGATGCCAGCTCCTTTCATTCAGTCAGTAGCTTAAAACATTTCTGGTATATGAAAAACATGTTTTTCAATGGCAAAAATCAATGAATATTGTAAATGCACAAACAGTAATATCTCCACATTGCAAGGTGCAATTCTGAAATTTTTTGTTTTTTCCTGTTAATCCTAGCATGATAAAGAAGATTCAAAGAGAGTGAGATGCCAGCTCCTTTCATTCAGTCAGTAGCTTCAAACATTTCTGGTATATGAAAAACATGTTTTTCAATGGCAAAAATCAATGAATATTGTAAATGCACAAACAGTAATATCTCCACATTGCAAGGTGCAATTCTGAAATTTTTTGCTTTTTCCTGCTAATCCTAGCATGATAAAGAAGATTCAAAGAGAGTGAGATGCCAGCTCCTTTCATTCAGTCAGTAGCTTCAAACATTTCTGGTATATGAAAAACATGTTTTTCAATGGCAAAAATCAATGAATATTGTAAATGCACAAACAGTAATATCTCCACATTGCACGGTGCAATTCTGAAATTTTTAGCTTTTTCCTGTTAATCCTAGCATGATAAAGAAGATTCAAAGAGAGTGAGATGCCAGCTCCTTTCATTCAGTCAGTAGCTTCAAACATTTCTGGTATATGAAAAACATGTTTTTCAATGGCAAAAATCAATGAATATTGTAAATGCACAAACAGTAATATCTCCACATTGCAAGGTGCAATTCTGAAATTTTTTGCTTTTTCCTGCTAATCCTAGCATGATAAAGAAGATTCAAAGAGAGTGAGATGCCAGCTCCTTTCATTCAGTCAGTAGCTTCAAACATTTCTGGTATATGAAAAACATGTTTTTCAATGGCAAAAATCAATGAATATTGTAAATGCACAAACAGTAATATCTCCACATTGCACGGTGCAATTCTGAAATTTTTAGCTTTTTCCTGTTAATCCTAGCATGATAAAGAAGATTCAAAGAGAGTGAGATGCCAGCTCCTTTCATTCAGTCAGTAGCTTCAAACATTTCTGGTATATGAAAAACATGTTTTTCAATGGCAAAAATCAATGAATATTGTAAATGCACAAACAGTAATATCTCCACATTGCAAGGTGCAATTCTGAAATTTTTTGCTTTTTCCTGTTAATCCTAGCATGATAAAGAAGATTCAAAGAGAGTGAGATGCCAGCTCCTTTCATTCAGTCAGTAGCTTCAAACATTTCTGGTATATGAAAAACATTTTTCAATGGCAAAAATCAATGAATATTGTAAATGCACAAACAGTAATATCTCCACATTGCAAGGTGCAATTCTGAAATTTTTTGCTTTTTCCTGCTAATCCTAGCATGATAAAGAAGATTCAAAGAGAGTGAGATGCCAGCTCCTTTCATTCAGTCAGTAGCTTCAAACATTTCTGGTATATGAAAAACATGTTTTTCAATGGCAAAAATCAATGAATATTGTAAATGCACAAACAGTAATATCTCCACATTGCACGGTGCAATTCTGAAATTTTTAGCTTTTTCCTGTTAATCCTAGCATGATAAAGAAGATTCAAAGAGAGTGAGATGCCAGCTCCTTTCATTCAGTCAGTAGCTTCAAACATTTCTGGTATATGAAAAACATGTTTTTCAATGGCAAAAATCAATGAATATTGTAAATGCACAAACAGTAATATCTCCACATTGCAAGGTGCAATTCTGAAATTTTTAGCTTTTTCCTGTTAATCCTAGCATGATAAAGAAGATTCAAAGAGAGTGAGATGCCAGCTCCTTTCATTCAGTCAGTAGCTTCAAACATTTCTGGTATATGAAAAACATGTTTTTCAATGGCAAAAATCAATGAATATTGTAAATGCACAAACAGTAATATCTCCACATTGCAAGGTGCAATTCTGAAATTTTTTGCTTTTTCCTGTTAATCCTAGCATGATAAAGAAGATTCAAAGAGAGTGAGATGCCAGCTCCTTTCATTCAGTCAGTAGCTTCAAACATTTCTGGTATATGAAAAACATGTTTTTCAATGGCAAAAATCAATGAATATTGTAAATGCACAAACAGTAATATCTCCACATTGCAAGGTGCAATTCTGAAATTTTTTGCTTTTTCCTGCTAATCCTAGCATGATAAAGAAGATTCAAAGAGAGTGAGATGCCAGCTCCTTTCATTCAGTCAGTAGCTTCAAACATTTCTGGTATATGAAAAACATGTTTTTCAATGGCAAAAATCAATGAATATTGTAAATGCACAAACAGTAATATCTCCACATTGCACGGTGCAATTCTGAAATTTTTAGCTTTTTCCTTTTAATCCTAGCATGATAAAGAAGATTCAAAGAGAGTGAGATGCCAGCTCCTTTCATTCAGTCAGTAGCTTCAAACATTTCTGGTATATGAAAAACATGTTTTTCAATGGCAAAAATCAATGAATATTGTAAATGCACAAACAGTAATATCTCCACATTGCAAGGTGCAATTCTGAAATTTTTTGCTTTTTCCTGCTAATCCTAGCATGATAAAGAAGATTCAAAGAGAGTGAGATGCCAGCTCCTTTCATTCAGTCAGTAGCTTCAAACATTTCTGGTATATGAAAAACATGTTTTTCAATGGCAAAAATCAATGAATATTGTAAATGCACAAACAGTAATATCTCCACATTGCACGGTGCAATTCTGAAATTTTTAGCTTTTTCCTGTTAATCCTAGCATGATAAAGAAGATTCAAAGAGAGTGAGATGCCAGCTCCTTTCATTCAGTCAGTAGCTTCAAACATTTCTGGTATATGAAAAACATGTTTTTCAATGGCAAAAATCAATGAATATTGTAAATGCACAAACAGTAATATCTCCACATTGCAAGGTGCAATTCTGAAATTTTTTGCTTTTTCCTGTTAATCCTAGCATGATAAAGAAGATTCAAAGAGAGTGAGATGCCAGCTCCTTTCATTCAGTCAGTAGCTTCAAACATTTCTGGTATATGAAAAACATGTTTTTCAATGGCAAAAATCAATGAATATTGTAAATGCACAAACAGTAATATCTCCACATTGCAAGGTGCAATTCTGAAATTTTTTGCTTTTTCCTGCTAATCCTAGCATGATAAAGAAGATTCAAAGAGAGTGAGATGCCAGCTCCTTTCATTCAGTCAGTAGCTTCAAACATTTCTGGTATATGAAAAACATGTTTTTCAATGGCAAAAATCAATGAATATTGTAAATGCACAAACAGTAATATCTCCACATTGCACGGTGCAATTCTGAAATTTTTAGCTTTTTCCTGTTAATCCTAGCATGATAAAGAAGATTCAAAGAGAGTGAGATGCCAGCTCCTTTCATTCAGTCAGTAGCTTCAAACATTTCTGGTATATGAAAAACATGTTTTTCAATGGCAAAAATCAATGAATATTGTAAATGCACAAACAGTAATATCTCCACATTGCAAGGTGCAATTCTGAAATTTTTTGCTTTTTCCTGCTAATCCTAGCATGATAAAGAAGATTCAAAGAGAGTGAGATGCCAGCTCCTTTCATTCAGTCAGTAGCTTCAAACATTTCTGGTATATGAAAAACATGTTTTTCAATGGCAAAAATCAATGAATATTGTAAATGCACAAACAGTAATATCTCCACATTGCATGGTGCAATTCTGAAATTTTTAGCTTTTTCCTGTTAATCCTAGCATGATAAAGAAGATTCAAAGAGAGTGAGATGCCAGCTCCTTTCATTCAGTCAGTAGCTTCAAACATTTCTGGTATATGAAAAACATGTTTTTCAATGGCAAAAATCAATGAATATTGTAAATGCACAAACAGTAATATCTCCACATTGCAAGGTGCAATTCTGAAATTTTTTGCTTTTTCCTGCTAATCCTAGCATGATAAAGAAGATTCAAAGAGAGTGAGATGCCAGCTCCTTTCATTCAGTCAGTAGCTTCAAACATTTCTGGTATATGAAAAACATGTTTTTCAATGGCAAAAATCAATGAATATTGTAAATGCACAAACAGTAATATCTCCACATTGCAAGGTGCAATTCTGAAATTTTTTGCTTTTTCCTGTTAATCCTAGCATGATAAAGAAGATTCAAAGAGAGTGAGATGCCAGCTCCTTTCATTCAGTCAGTAGCTTCAAACATTTCTGGTATATGAAAAACATGTTTTTCAATGGCAAAAATCAATGAATATTGTAAATGCACAAACAGTAATATCTCCACATTGCAAGGTGCAATTCTGAAATTTTTTGCTTTTTCCTGCTAATCCTAGCATGATAAAGAAGATTCAAAGAGAGTGAGATGCCAGCTCCTTTCATTCAGTCAGTAGCTTCAAACATTTCTGGTATATGAAAAACATGTTTTTCAATGGCAAAAATCAATGAATATTGTAAATGCACAAACAGTAATATCTCCACATTGCACGGTGCAATTCTGAAATTTTTAGCTTTTTCCTGTTAATCCTAGCATGATAAAGAAGATTCAAAGAGAGTGAGATGCCAGCTCCTTTCATTCAGTCAGTAGCTTCAAACATTTCTGGTATATGAAAAACATGTTTTTCAATGGCAAAAATCAATGAATATTGTAAATGCACAAACAGTAATATCTCCACATTGCAAGGTGCAATTCCGAAATTTTTTGCTTTTTCCTGCTAATCCTAGCATGATAAAGAAGATTCAAAGAGAGTGAGATGCCAGCTCCTTTCATTCAGTCAGTAGCTTCAAACATTTCTGGTATATGAAAAACATGTTTTTCAATGGCAAAAATCAATGAATATTGTAAATGCACAAACAGTAATATCTCCACATTGCACGGTGCAATTCTGAAATTTTTAGCTTTTTCCTGTTAATCCTAGCATGATAAAGAAGATTCAAAGAGAGTGAGATGCCAGCTCCTTTCATTCAGTCAGTAGCTTCAAACATTTCTGGTATATGAAAAACATGTTTTTCAATGGCAAAAATCAATGAATATTGTAAATGCACAAACAGTAATATCTCCACATTGCAAGGTGCAATTCTGAAATTTTTTGCTTTTTCCTGTTAATCCTAGCATGATAAAGAAGATTCAAAGAGAGTGAGATGCCAGCTCCTTTCATTCAGTCAGTAGCTTCAAACATTTCTGGTATATGAAAAACGTTTTTCAATGGCAAAAATCAATGAATATTGTAAATGCACAAACAGTAATATCTCCACATTGCAAGGTGCAATTCTGAAATTTTTTGCTTTTTCCTGCTAATCCTAGCATGATAAAGAAGATTCAAAGAGAGTGAGATGCCAGCTCCTTTCATTCAGTCAGTAGCTTCAAACATTTCTGGTATATGAAAAACATGTTTTTCAATGGCAAAAATCAATGAATATTGTAAATGCACAAACAGTAATATCTCCACATTGCACGGTGCAATTCTGAAATTTTTAGCTTTTTCCTGTTAATCCTAGCATGATAAAGAAGATTCAAAGAGAGTGAGATGCCAGCTCCTTTCATTCAGTCAGTAGCTTCAAACATTTCTGGTATATGAAAAACATGTTTTTCAATGGCAAAAATCAATGAATATTGTAAATGCACAAACAGTAATATCTCCACATTGCAAGGTGCAATTCTGAAATTTTTTGCTTTTTCCTGCTAATCCTAGCATGATAAAGAAGATTCAAAGAGAGTGAGATGCCAGCTCCTTTCATTCAGTCAGTAGCTTCAAACATTTCTGGTATATGAAAAACATGTTTTTCAATGGCAAAAATCAATGAATATTGTAAATGCACAAACAGTAATATCTCCACATTGCACGGTGCAATTCTGAAATTTTTAGCTTTTTCCTGTTAATCCTAGCATGATAAAGAAGATTCAAAGAGAGTGAGATGCCAGCTCCTTTCATTCAGTCAGTAGCTTCAAACATTTCTGGTATATGAAAAACATGTTTTTCAATGGCAAAAATCAATGAATATTGTAAATGCACAAACAGTAATATCTCCACATTGCAAGGTGCAATTCTGAAATTTTTTGCTTTTTCCTGTTAATCCTAGCATGATAAAGAAGATTCAAAGAGAGTGAGATGCCAGCTCCTTTCATTCAGTCAGTAGCTTCAAACATTTCTGGTATATGAAAAACATGTTTTTCAATGGCAAAAATCAATGAATATTGTAAATGCACAAACAGTAATATCTCCACATTGCACGGTGCAATTCTGAAATTTTTAGCTTTTTCCTGTTAATCCTAGCATGATAAAGAAGATTCAAAGAGAGTGAGATGCCAGCTCCTTTCATTCAGTCAGTAGCTTCAAACATTTCTGGTATATGAAAAACGTTTTTCAATGGCAAAAATCAATGAATATTGTAAATGCACAAACAGTAATATCTCCACATTGCAAGGTGCAATTCTGAAATTTTTTGCTTTTTCCTGCTAATCCTAGCATGATAAAGAAGATTCAAAGAGAGTGAGATGCCAGCTCCTTTCATTCAGTCAGTAGCTTCAAACATTTCTGGTATATGAAAAACATGTTTTTCAATGGCAAAAATCAATGAATATTGTAAATGCACAAACAGTAATATCTCCACATTGCAAGGTGCAATTCTGAAATTTTTTGCTTTTTCCTGCTAATCCTAGCATGATAAAGAAGATTCAAAGAGAGTGAGATGCCAGCTCCTTTCATTCAGTCAGTAGCTTCAAACATTTCTGGTATATGAAAAACATGTTTTTCAATGGCAAAAATCAATGAATATTGTAAATGCACAAACAGTAATATCTCCACATTGCAAGGTGCAATTCTGAAATTTTTAGCTTTTTCCTGTTAATCCTAGCATGATAAAGAAGATTCAAAGAGTGAGATGCCAGCTCCTTTCATTCAGTCAGTAGCTTCAAACATTTCTGGTATATGAAAAACATGTTTTTCAATGGCAAAAATCAATGAATATTGTAAATGCACAAACAGTAATATCTCCACATTGCACGGTGCAATTCTGAAATTTTTAGCTTTTTCCTGTTAATCCTAGCATGATAAAGAAGATTCAAAGAGAGTGAGATGCCAGCTCCTTTCATTCAGTCAGTAGCTTCAAACATTTCTGGTATATGAAAAACATGTTTTTCAATGGCAAAAATCAATGAATATTGTAAATGCACAAACAGTAATATCTCCACATTGCACGGTGCAATTCTGAAATTTTTAGCTTTTTCCTGTTAATCCTAGCATGATAAAGAAGATTCAAAGAGAGTGAGATGCCAGCTCCTTTCATTCAGTCAGTAGCTTCAAACATTTCTGGTATATGAAAAACATGTTTTTCAATGGCAAAAATCAATGAATATTGTAAATGCACAAACAGTAATATCTCCACATTGCAAGGTGCAATTCTGAAATTTTTTGCTTTTTCCTGCTAATCCTAGCATGATAAAGAAGATTCAAAGAGAGTGAGATGCCAGCTCCTTTCATTCAGTCAGTAGCTTCAAACATTTCTGGTATATGAAAAACATGTTTTTCAATGGCAAAAATCAATGAATATTGTAAATGCACAAACAGTAATATCTCCACATTGCACGGTGCAATTCTGAAATTTTTCGCTTTTTCCTGTTAATCCTAGCATGATAAAGAAGATTCAAAGAGAGTGAGATGCCAGCTCCTTTCATTCAGTCAGTAGCTTCAAACATTTCTGGTATATGAAAAACATGTTTTTCAATGGCAAAAATCAATGAATATTGTAAATGCACAAACAGTAATATCTCCACATTGCAAGGTGCAATTCTGAAATTTTTTGCTTTTTCCTGTTAATCCTAGCATGATAAAGAAGATTCAAAGAGAGTGAGATGCCAGCTCCTTTCATTCAGTCAGTAGCTTCAAACATTTCTGGTATATGAAAAACATGTTTTTCAATGGCAAAAATCAATGAATATTGTAAATGCACAAACAGTAATATCTCCACATTGCAAGGTGCAATTCTGAAATTTTTTGCTTTTTCCTGCTAATCCTAGCATGATAAAGAAGATTCAAAGAGAGTGAGATGCCAGCTCCTTTCATTCAGTCAGTAGCTTCAAACATTTCTGGTATATGAAAAACATGTTTTTCAATGGCAAAAATCAATGAATATTGTAAATGCACAAACAGTAATATCTCCACATTGCACGGTGCAATTCTGAAATTTTTAGCTTTTTCCTGTTAATCCTAGCATGATAAAGAAGATTCAAAGAGAGTGAGATGCCAGCTCCTTTCATTCAGTCAGTAGCTTCAAACATTTCTGGTATATGAAAAACATGTTTTTCAATGGCAAAAATCAATGAATATTGTAAATGCACAAACAGTAATATCTCCACATTGCAAGGTGCAATTCTGAAATTTTTTGCTTTTTCCTGCTAATCCTAGCATGATAAAGAAGATTCAAAGAGAGTGAGATGCCAGCTCCTTTCATTCAGTCAGTAGCTTCAAACATTTCTGGTATATGAAAAACATGTTTTTCAATGGCAAAAATCAATGAATATTGTAAATGCACAAACAGTAATATCTCCACATTGCACGGTGCAATTCTGAAATTTTTAGCTTTTTCCTGTTAATCCTAGCATGATAAAGAAGATTCAAAGAGAGTGAGATGCCAGCTCCTTTCATTCAGTCAGTAGCTTCAAACATTTCTGGTATATGAAAAACATGTTTTTCAATGGCAAAAATCAATGAATATTGTAAATGCACAAACAGTAATATCTCCACATTGCAAGGTGCAATTCTGAAATTTTTTGCTTTTTCCTGTTAATCCTAGCATGATAAAGAAGATTCAAAGAGAGTGAGATGCCAGCTCCTTTCATTCAGTCAGTAGCTTCAAACATTTCTGGTATATGAAAAACATGTTTTTCAATGGCAAAAATCAATGAATATTGTAAATGCACAAACAGTAATATCTCCACATTGCAAGGTGCAATTCTGAAATTTTTTGCTTTTTCCTGCTAATCCTAGCATGATAAAGAAGATTCAAAGAGAGTGAGATGCCAGCTCCTTTCATTCAGTCAGTAGCTTCAAACATTTCTGGTATATGAAAAACATGTTTTTCAATGGCAAAAATCAATGAATATTGTAAATGCACAAACAGTAATATCTCCACATTGCACGGTGCAATTCTGAAATTTTTAGCTTTTTCCTGTTAATCCTAGCATGATAAAGAAGATTCAAAGAGAGTGAGATGCCAGCTCCTTTCATTCAGTCAGTAGCTTCAAACATTTCTGGTATATGAAAAACATGTTTTTCAATGGCAAAAATCAATGAATATTGTAAATGCACAAACAGTAATATCTCCACATTGCAAGGTGCAATTCTGAAATTTTTTGCTTTTTCCTGCTAATCCTAGCATGATAAAGAAGATTCAAAGAGAGTGAGATGCCAGCTCCTTTCATTCAGTCAGTAGCTTCAAACATTTCTGGTATATGAAAAACATGTTTTTCAATGGCAAAAATCAATGAATATTGTAAATGCACAAACAGTAATATCTCCACATTGCACGGTGCAATTCTGAAATTTTTAGCTTTTTCCTGTTAATCCTAGCATGATAAAGAAGATTCAAAGAGAGTGAGATGCCAGCTCCTTTCATTCAGTCAGTAGCTTCAAACATTTCTGGTATATGAAAAACATGTTTTTCAATGGCAAAAATCAATGAATATTGTAAATGCACAAACAGTAATATCTCCACATTGCAAGGTGCAATTCTGAAATTTTTTGCTTTTTCCTGTTAATCCTAGCATGATAAAGAAGATTCAAAGAGAGTGAGATGCCAGCTCCTTTCATTCAGTCAGTAGCTTCAAACATTTCTGGTATATGAAAAACATGTTTTTCAATGGCAAAAATCAAAGAATATTGTAAATGCACAAACAGTAATATCTCCACATTGCACGGTGCAATTCTGAAATTTTTAGCTTTTTCCTGTTAATCCTAGCATGATAAAGAAGATTCAAAGAGAGTGAGATGCCAGCTCCTTTCATTCAGTCAGTAGCTTCAAACATTTCTGGTATATGAAAAACGTTTTTCAATGGCAAAAATCAATGAATATTGTAAATGCACAAACAGTAATATCTCCACATTGCAAGGTGCAATTCTGAAATTTTTTGCTTTTTCCTGCTAATCCTAGCATGATAAAGAAGATTCAAAGAGAGTGAGATGCCAGCTCCTTTCATTCAGTCAGTAGCTTCAAACATATCTGGTATATGAAAAACATGTTTTTCAATGGCAAGAATCAATGAATATTGTAAATGCACAAACAGTAATATCTCCACATTGCAAGGTGCAATTCTGAAATTTTTAGCTTTTTCCTGTTAATCCTAGCATGATAAAGAAGATTCAAAGAGAGTGAGATGCCAGCTCCTTTCATTCAGTCAGTAGCTTCAAACATTTCTGGTATATGAAAAACATGTTTTTCAATGGCAAAAATCAATGAATATTGTAAATGCACAAACAGTAATATCTCCACATTGCACGGTGCAATTCTGAAATTTTTAGCTTTTTCCTGTTAATCCTAGCATGATAAAGAAGATTCAAAGAGAGTGAGATGCCAGCTCCTTTCATTCAGTCAGTAGCTTCAAACATTTCTGGTATATGAAAAACATGTTTTTCAATGGCAAAAATCAATGAATATTGTAAATGCACAAACAGTAATATCTCCACATTGCACGGTGCAATTCTGAAATTTTTAGCTTTTTCCTGTTAATCCTAGCATGATAAAGAAGATTCAAAGAGAGTGAGATGCCAGCTCCTTTCATTCAGTCAGTAGCTTCAAACATTTCTGGTATATGAAAAACATGTTTTTCAATGGCAAAAATCAATGAATATTGTAAATGCACAAACAGTAATATCTCCACATTGCAAGGTGCAATTCTGAAATTTTTTGCTTTTTCCTGCTAATCCTAGCATGATAAAGAAGATTCAAAGAGAGTGAGATGCCAGCTCCTTTCATTCAGTCAGTAGCTTCAAACATTTCTGGTATATGAAAAACATGTTTTTCAATGGCAAAAATCAATGAATATTGTAAATGCACAAACAGTAATATCTCCACATTGCACGGTGCAATTCTGAAATTTTTCGCTTTTTCCTGTTAATCCTAGCATGATAAAGAAGATTCAAAGAGAGTGAGATGCCAGCTCCTTTCATTCAGTCAGTAGCTTCAAACATTTCTGGTATATGAAAAACATGTTTTTCAATGGCAAAAATCAATGAATATTGTAAATGCACAAACAGTAATATCTCCACATTGCAAGGTGCAATTCTGAAATTTTTTGCTTTTTCCTGTTAATCCTAGCATGATAAAGAAGATTCAAAGAGAGTGAGATGCCAGCTCCTTTCATTCAGTCAGTAGCTTCAAACATTTCTGGTATATGAAAAACATGTTTTTCAATGGCAAAAATCAATGAATATTGTAAATGCACAAACAGTAATATCTCCACATTGCAAGGTGCAATTCTGAAATTTTTTGCTTTTTCCTGCTAATCCTAGCATGATAAAGAAGATTCAAAGAGAGTGAGATGCCAGCTCCTTTCATTCAGTCAGTAGCTTCAAACATTTCTGGTATATGAAAAACATGTTTTTCAATGGCAAAAATCAATGAATATTGTAAATGCACAAACAGTAATATCTCCACATTGCACGGTGCAATTCTGAAATTTTTAGCTTTTTCCTGTTAATCCTAGCATGATAAAGAAGATTCAAAGAGAGTGAGATGCCAGCTCCTTTCATTCAGTCAGTAGCTTCAAACATTTCTGGTATATGAAAAACATGTTTTTCAATGGCAAAAATCAATGAATATTGTAAATGCACAAACAGTAATATCTCCACATTGCAAGGTGCAATTCTGAAATTTTTTGCTTTTTCCTGCTAATCCTAGCATGATAAAGAAGATTCAAAGAGAGTGAGATGCCAGCTCCTTTCATTCAGTCAGTAGCTTCAAACATTTCTGGTATATGAAAAACATGTTTTTCAATGGCAAAAATCAATGAATATTGTAAATGCACAAACAGTAATATCTCCACATTGCACGGTGCAATTCTGAAATTTTTAGCTTTTTCCTGTTAATCCTAGCATGATAAAGAAGATTCAAAGAGAGTGAGATGCCAGCTCCTTTCATTCAGTCAGTAGCTTCAAACATTTCTGGTATATGAAAAACATGTTTTTCAATGGCAAAAATCAATGAATATTGTAAATGCACAAACAGAAATATCTCCACATTGCAAGGTGCAATTCTGAAATTTTTTGCTTTTTCCTGTTAATCCTAGCATGATAAAGAAGATTCAAAGAGAGTGAGATGCCAGCTCCTTTCATTCAGTCAGTAGCTTCAAACATTTCTGGTATATGAAAAACGTTTTTCAATGGCAAAAATCAATGAATATTGTAAATGCACAAACAGTAATATCTCCACATTGCAAGGTGCAATTCTGAAATTTTTTGCTTTTTCCTGCTAATCCTAGCATGATAAAGAAGATTCAAAGAGAGTGAGATGCCAGCTCCTTTCATTCAGTCAGTAGCTTCAAACATTTCTGGTATATGAAAAACATGTTTTTCAATGGCAAAAATCAATGAATATTGTAAATGCACAAACAGTAATATCTCCACATTGCACGGTGCAATTCTGAAATTTTTAGCTTTTTCCTGTTAATCCTAGCATGATAAAGAAGATTCAAAGAGAGTGAGATGCCAGCTCCTTTCATTCAGTCAGTAGCTTCAAACATTTCTGGTATATGAAAAACATGTTTTTCAATGGCAAAAATCAATGAATATTGTAAATGCACAAACAGTAATATCTCCACATTGCAAGGTGCAATTCTGAAATTTTTTGCTTTTTCCTGTTAATCCTAGCATGATAAAGAAGATTCAAAGAGAGTGAGATGCCAGCTCCTTTCATTCAGTCAGTAGCTTCAAACATTTCTGGTATATGAAAAACATGTTTTTCAATGGCAAAAATCAATGAATATTGTAAATGCACAAACAGTAATATCTCCACATTGCACGGTGCAATTCTGAAATTTTTAGCTTTTTCCTGTTAATCCTAGCATGATAAAGAAGATTCAAAGAGAGTGAGATGCCAGCTCCTTTCATTCAGTCAGTAGCTTCAAACATTTCTGGTATATGAAAAACATGTTTTTCAATGGCAAAAATCAATGAATATTGTAAATGCACAAACAGTAATATCTCCACATTGCAAGGTGCAATTCTGAAATTTTTTGCTTTTTCCTGTTAATCCTAGCATGATAAAGAAGATTCAAAGAGAGTGAGATGCCAGCTCCTTTCATTCAGTCAGTAGCTTCAAACATTTCTGGTATATGAAAAACATGTTTTTCAATGGCAAAAATCAATGAATATTGTAAATGCACAAACAGTAATATCTCCACATTGCAAGGTGCAATTCTGAAATTTTTTGCTTTTTCCTGCTAATCCTAGCATGATAAAGAAGATTCAAAGAGAGTGAGATGCCAGCTCCTTTCATTCAGTCAGTAGCTTCAAACATTTCTGGTATATGAAAAACATGTTTTTCAATGGCAAAAATCAATGAATATTGTAAATGCACAAACAGTAATATCTCCACATTGCAAGGTGCAATTCTGAAATTTTTAGCTTTTTCCTGTTAATCCTAGCATGATAAAGAAGATTCAAAGAGAGTGAGATGCCAGCTCCTTTCATTCAGTCAGTAGCTTCAAACATTTCTGGTATATGAAAAACATGTTTTTCAATGGCAAAAATCAATGAATATTGTAAATGCACAAACAGTAATATCTCCACATTGCACGGTGCAATTCTGAAATTTTTAGCTTTTTCCTGTTAATCCTAGCATGATAAAGAAGATTCAAAGAGAGTGAGATGCCAGCTCCTTTCATTCAGTCAGTAGCTTCAAACATTTCTGGTATATGAAAAACATGTTTTTCAATGGCAAAAATCAATGAATATTGTAAATGCACAAACAGTAATATCTCCACATTGCACGGTGCAATTCTGAAATTTTTAGCTTTTTCCTGTTAATCCTAGCATGATAAAGAAGATTCAAAGAGAGTGAGATGCCAGCTCCTTTCATTCAGTCAGTAGCTTCAAACATTTCTGGTATATGAAAAACATGTTTTTCAATGGCAAAAATCAATGAATATTGTAAATGCACAAACAGTAATATCTCCACATTGCAAGGTGCAATTCTGAAATTTTTTGCTTTTTCCTGCTAATCCTAGCATGATAAAGAAGATTCAAAGAGAGTGAGATGCCAGCTCCTTTCATTCAGTCAGTAGCTTCAAACATTTCTGGTATATGAAAAACATGTTTTTCAATGGCAAAAATCAATGAATATTGTAAATGCACAAACAGTAATATCTCCACATTGCACGGTGCAATTCTGAAATTTTTAGCTTTTTCCTGTTAATCCTAGCATGATAAAGAAGATTCAAAGAGAGTGAGATGCCAGCTCCTTTCATTCAGTCAGTAGCTTCAAACATTTCTGGTATATGAAAAACATGTTTTTCAATGGCAAAAATCAATGAATATTGTAAATGCACAAACAGTAATATCTCCACATTGCAAGGTGCAATTCTGAAATTTTTTGCTTTTTCCTGCTAATCCTAGCATGATAAAGAAGATTCAAAGAGAGTGAGATGCCAGCTCCTTTCATTCAGTCAGTAGCTTCAAACATTTCTGGTATATGAAAAACATGTTTTTCAATGGCAAAAATCAATGAATATTGTAAATGCACAAACAGTAATATCTCCACATTGCACGGTGCAATTCTGAAATTTTTAGCTTTTTCCTGTTAATCCTAGCATGATAAAGAAGATTCAAAGAGAGTGAGATGCCAGCTCCTTTCATTCAGTCAGTAGCTTCAAACATTTCTGGTATATGAAAAACATGTTTTTCAATGGCAAAAATCAATGAATATTGTAAATGCACAAACAGTAATATCTCCACATTGCAAGGTGCAATTCTGAAATTTTTTGCTTTTTCCTGCTAATCCTAGCATGATAAAGAAGATTCAAAGAGAGTGAGATGCCAGCTCCTTTCATTCAGTCAGTAGCTTCAAACATTTCTGGTATATGAAAAACATGTTTTTCAATGGCAAAAATCAATGAATATTGTAAATGCACAAACAGTAATATCTCCACATTGCACGGTGCAATTCTGAAATTTTTAGCTTTTTCCTGTTAATCCTAGCATGATAAAGAAGATTCAAAGAGAGTGAGATGCCAGCTCCTTTCATTCAGTCAGTAGCTTCAAACATTTCTGGTATATGAAAAACATGTTTTTCAATGGCAAAAATCAATGAATATTGTAAATGCACAAACAGTAATATCTCCACATTGCAAGGTGCAATTCTGAAATTTTTTGCTTTTTCCTGCTAATCCTAGCATGATAAAGAAGATTCAAAGAGAGTGAGATGCCAGCTCCTTTCATTCAGTCAGTAGCTTCAAACATTTCTGGTATATGAAAAACATGTTTTTCAATGGCAAAAATCAATGAATATTGTAAATGCACAAACAGTAATATCTCCACATTGCACGGTGCAATTCTGAAATTTTTAGCTTTTTCCTGTTAATCCTAGCATTATAAAGAAGATTCAAAGAGAGTGAGATGCCAGCTCCTTTCATTCAGTCAGTAGCTTCAAACATTTCTGGTATATGAAAAACATGTTTTTCAATGGCAAAAATCAATGAATATTGTAAATGCACAAACAGTAATATCTCCACATTGCAAGGTGCAATTCTGAAATTTTTTGTTTTTTCCTGTTAATCCTAGCATGATAAAGAAGATTCAAAGAGAGTGAGATGCCAGCTCCTTTCATTCAGTCAGTAGCTTCAAACATTTCTGGTATATGAAAAACATGTTTTTCAATGGCAAAAATCAATGAATATTGTAAATGCACAAACAGTAATATCTCCACATTGCAAGGTGCAATTCTGAAATTTTTTGCTTTTTCCTGCTAATCCTAGCATGATAAAGAAGATTCAAAGAGAGTGAGATGCCAGCTCCTTTCATTCAGTCAGTAGCTTCAAACATTTCTGGTATATGAAAAACATGTTTTTCAATGGCAAAAATCAATGAATATTGTAAATGCACAAACAGTAATATCTCCACATTGCACGGTGCAATTCTGAAATTTTTAGCTTTTTCCTGTTAATCCTAGCATGATAAAGAAGATTCAAAGAGAGTGAGATGCCAGCTCCTTTCATTCAGTCAGTAGCTTCAAACATTTCTGGTATATGAAAAACATGTTTTTCAATGGCAAAAATCAATGAATATTGTAAATGCACAAACAGTAATATCTCCACATTGCAAGGTGCAATTCTGAAATTTTTAGCTTTTTCCTGTTAATCCTAGCATGATAAAGAAGATTCAAAGAGAGTGAGATGCCAGCTCCTTTCATTCAGTCAGTAGCTTCAAACATTTCTGGTATATGAAAAACATGTTTTTCAATGGCAAAAATCAATGAATATTGTAAATGCACAAACAGTAATATCTCCACATTGCAAGGTGCAATTCTGAAATTTTTTGCTTTTTCCTGCTAATCCTAGCATGATAAAGAAGATTCAAAGAGAGTGAGATGCCAGCTCCTTTCATTCAGTCAGTAGCTTCAAACATTTCTGGTAGATGAAAAACATGTTTTTCAATGGCAAAAATCAATGAATATTGTAAATGCACAAACAGTAATATCTCCACATTGCACGGTGCAATTCTGAAATTTTTAGCTTTTTCCTGTTAATCCTAGCATGATAAAGAAGATTCAAAGAGAGTGAGATGCCAGCTCCTTTCATTCAGTCAGTAGCTTCAAACATTTCTGGTATATGAAAAACATGTTTTTCAATGGCAAAAATCAATGAATATTGTAAATGCACAAACAGTAATATCTCCACATTGCAAGGTGCAATTCTGAAATTTTTTGCTTTTTCCTGCTAATCCTAGCATGATAAAGAAGATTCAAAGAGAGTGAGATGCCAGCTCCTTTCATTCAGTCAGTAGCTTCAAACATTTCTGGTATATGAAAAACATGTTTTTCAATGGCAAAAATCAATGAATATTGTAAATGCACAAACAGTAATATCTCCACATTGCACGGTGCAATTCTGAAATTTTTAGCTTTTTCCTGTTAATCCTAGCATTATAAAGAAGATTCAAAGAGAGTGAGATGCCAGCTCCTTTCATTCAGTCAGTAGCTTCAAACATTTCTGGTATATGAAAAACATGTTTTTCAATGGCAAAAATCAATGAATATTGTAAATGCACAAACAGTAATATCTCCACATTGCAAGGTGCAATTCTGAAATTTTTTGTTTTTTCCTGTTAATCCTAGCATGATAAAGAAGATTCAAAGAGAGTGAGATGCCAGCTCCTTTCATTCAGTCAGTAGCTTCAAACATTTCTGGTATATGAAAAACATGTTTTTCAATGGCAAAAATCAATGAATATTGTAAATGCACAAACAGTAATATCTCCACATTGCAAGGTGCAATTCTGAAATTTTTTGCTTTTTCCTGCTAATCCTAGCATGATAAAGAAGATTCAAAGAGAGTGAGATGCCAGCTCCTTTCATTCAGTCAGTAGCTTCAAACATTTCTGGTATATGAAAAACATGTTTTTCAATGGCAAAAATCAATGAATATTGTAAATGCACAAACAGTAATATCTCCACATTGCACGGTGCAATTCTGAAATTTTTAGCTTTTTCCTGTTAATCCTAGCATGATAAAGAAGATTCAAAGAGAGTGAGATGCCAGCTCCTTTCATTCAGTCAGTAGCTTCAAACATTTCTGGTATATGAAAAACATGTTTTTCAATGGCAAAAATCAATGAATATTGTAAATGCACAAACAGTAATATCTCCACATTGCAAGGTGCAATTCTGAAATTTTTAGCTTTTTCCTGTTAATCCTAGCATGATAAAGAAGATTCAAAGAGAGTGAGATGCCAGCTCCTTTCATTCAGTCAGTAGCTTCAAACATTTCTGGTATATGAAAAACATGTTTTTCAATGGCAAAAATCAATGAATATTGTAAATGCACAAACAGTAATATCTCCACATTGCAAGGTGCAATTCTGAAATTTTTTGCTTTTTCCTGCTAATCCTAGCATGATAAAGAAGATTCAAAGAGAGTGAGATGCCAGCTCCTTTCATTCAGTCAGTAGTTTCAAACATTTCTGGTAGATGAAAAACATGTTTTTCAATGGCAAAAATCAATGAATATTGTAAATGCACAAACAGTAATATCTCCACATTGCACGGTGCAATTCTGAAATTTTTAGCTTTTTCCTGTTAATCCTAGCATGATAAAGAAGATTCAAAGAGAGTGAGATGCCAGCTCCTTTCATTCAGTCAGTAGCTTCAAACATTTCTGGTATATGAAAAACATGTTTTTCAATGGCAAAAATCAATGAATATTGTAAATGCACAAACAGTAATATCTCCACATTGCAAGGTGCAATTCTGAAATTTTTTGCTTTTTCCTGTTAATCCTAGCATGATAAAGAAGATTCAAAGAGAGTGAGATGCCAGCTCCTTTCATTCAGTCAGTAGCTTCAAACATTTCTGGTAGATGAAAAACATGTTTTTCAATGGCAAAAATCAATGAATATTGTAAATGCACAAACAGTAATATCTCCACATTGCAAGGTGCAATTCTGAAATTTTTTGCTTTTTCCTGCTAATCCTAGCATGATAAAGAAGATTCAAAGAGAGTGAGATGCCAGCTCCTTTCATTCAGTCAGTAGCTTCAAACATTTCTGGTATATGAAAAACATGTTTTTCAATGGCAAAAATCAATGAATATTGTAAATGCACAAACAGTAATATCTCCACATTGCACGGTGCAATTCTGAAATTTTTAGCTTTTTCCTGTTAATCCTAGCATGATAAAGAAGATTCAAAGAGAGTGAGATGCCAGCTCCTTTCATTCAGTCAGTAGCTTCAAACATTTCTGGTATATGAAAAACATGTTTTTCAATGGCAAAAATCAATGAATATTGTAAATGCACAAACAGTAATATCTCCACATTGCAAGGTGCAATTCTGAAATTTTTTGCTTTTTCCTGCTAATCCTAGCATGATAAAGAAGATTCAAAGAGAGTGAGATGCCAGCTCCTTTCATTCAGTCAGTAGCTTCAAACATTTCTGGTATATGAAAAACATGTTTTTCAATGGCAAAAATCAATGAATATTGTAAATGCACAAACAGTAATATCTCCACATTGCACGGTGCAATTCTGAAATTTTTAGCTTTTTCCTGTTAATCCTAGCATGATAAAGAAGATTCAAAGAGAGTGAGATGCCAGCTCCTTTCATTCAGTCAGTAGCTTCAAACATTTCTGGTATATGAAAAACATGTTTTTCAATGGCAAAAATCAATGAATATTGTAAATGCACAAACAGTAATATCTCCACATTGCAAGGTGCAATTCTGAAATTTTTTGCTTTTTCCTGTTAATCCTAGCATGATAAAGAAGATTCAAAGAGAGTGAGATGCCAGCTCCTTTCATTCAGTCAGTAGCTTCAAACATTTCTGGTATATGAAAAACATGTTTTTCAATTTCAAAAATCAATGAATATTGTAAATGCACAAACAGTAATATCTCCACATTGCAAGGTGCAATTCTGAAATTTTTTGCTTTTTCCTGCTAATCCTAGCATGATAAAGAAGATTCAAAGAGAGTGAGATGCCAGCTCCTTTCATTCAGTCAGTAGCTTCAAACATTTCTGGTATATGAAAAACATGTTTTTCAATGGCAAAAATCAATGAATATTGTAAATGCACAAACAGTAATATCTCCACATTGCACGGTGCAATTCTGAAATTTTTAGCTTTTTCCTGTTAATCCTAGCATGATAAAGAAGATTCAAAGAGAGTGAGATGCCAGCTCCTTTCATTCAGTCAGTAGCTTCAAACATTTCTGGTATATGAAAAACATGTTTTTCAATGGCAAAAATCAATGAATATTGTAAATGCACAAACAGTAATATCTCCACATTGCAAGGTGCAATTCTGAAATTTTTTGCTTTTTCCTGCTAATCCTAGCATGATAAAGAAGATTCAAAGAGAGTGAGATGCCAGCTCCTTTCATTCAGTCAGTAGCTTCAAACATTTCTGGTATATGAAAAACATGTTTTTCAATGGCAAAAATCAATGAATATTGTAAATGCACAAACAGTAATATCTCCACATTGCACGGTGCAATTCTGAAATTTTTAGCTTTTTCCTGTTAATCCTAGCATGATAAAGAAGATTCAAAGAGAGTGAGATGCCAGCTCCTTTCATTCAGTCAGTAGCTTCAAACATTTCTGGTATATGAAAAACATGTTTTTCAATGGCAAAAATCAATGAATATTGTAAATGCACAAACAGTAATATCTCCACATTGCAAGGTGCAATTCTGAAATTTTTAGCTTTTTCCTGTTAATCCTAGCATGATAAAGAAGATTCAAAGAGAGTGAGATGCCAGCTCCTTTCATTCAGTCAGTAGCTTCAAACATTTCTGGTATATGAAAAACATGTTTTTCAATGGCAAAAATCAATGAATATTGTAAATGCACAAACAGTAATATCTCCACATTGCAAGGTGCAATTCTGAAATTTTTTGCTTTTTCCTGTTAATCCTAGCATGATAAAGAAGATTCAAAGAGAGTGAGATGCCAGCTCCTTTCATTCAGTCAGTAGCTTCAAACATTTCTGGTATATGAAAAACATGTTTTTCAATGGCAAAAATCAATGAATATTGTAAATGCACAAACAGTAATATCTCCACATTGCACGGTGCAATTCTGAAATTTTTAGCTTTTTCCTGTTAATCCTAGCATGATAAAGAAGATTCAAAGAGAGTGAGATGCCAGCTCCTTTCATTCAGTCAGTAGCTTCAAACATTTCTGGTATATGAAAAACATGTTTTTCAATGGCAAAAATCAATGAATATTGTAAATGCACAAACAGTAATATCTCCACATTGCAAGGTGCAATTCTGAAATTTTTTGCTTTTTCCTGCTAATCCTAGCATGATAAAGAAGATTCAAAGAGAGTGAGATGCCAGCTCCTTTCATTCAGTCAGTAGCTTCAAACATTTCTGGTATATGAAAAACATGTTTTTCAATGGCAAAAATCAATGAATATTGTAAATGCACAAACAGTAATATCTCCACATTGCACGGTGCAATTCTGAAATTTTTAGCTTTTTCCTGTTAATCCTAGCATGATAAAGAAGATTCAAAGAGAGTGAGATGCCAGCTCCTTTCATTCAGTCAGTAGCTTCAAACATTTCTGGTATATGAAAAACATGTTTTTCAATGGCAAAAATCAATGAATATTGTAAATGCACAAACAGTAATATCTCCACATTGCAAGGTGCAATTCTGAAATTTTTTGCTTTTTCCTGCTAATCCTAGCATGATAAAGAAGATTCAAAGAGAGTGAGATGCCAGCTCCTTTCATTCAGTCAGTAGCTTCAAACATTTCTGGTATATGAAAAACATGTTTTTCAATGGCAAAAATCAATGAATATTGTAAATGCACAAACAGTAATATCTCCACATTGCACGGTGCAATTCTGAAATTTTTAGCTTTTTCCTGTTAATCCTAGCATGATAAAGAAGATTCAAAGAGAGTGAGATGCCAGCTCCTTTCATTCAGTCAGTAGCTTCAAACATTTCTGGTATATGAAAACATGTTTTTCAATGGCAAAAATCAATGAATATTGTAAATGCACAAACAGTAATATCTCCACATTGCAAGGTGCAATTCTGAAATTTTTTGCTTTTTCCTGTTAATCCTAGCATGATAAAGAAGATTCAAAGAGAGTGAGATGCCAGCTCCTTTCATTCAGTCAGTAGCTTCAAACATTTCTGGTATATGAAAAACATGTTTTTCAGTTTCAAAAATCAATGAATATTGTAAATGCACAAACAGTAATATCTCCACATTGCAAGGTGCAATTCTGAAATTTTTTGCTTTTTCCTGCTAATCCTAGCATGATAAAGAAGATTCAAAGAGAGTGAGATGCCAGCTCCTTTCATTCAGACAGTAGCTTCAAACATTTCTGGTATATGAAAAACATGTTTTTCAATGGCAAAAATCAATGAATATTGTAAATGCACAAACAGTAATATCTCCACATTGCACGGTGCAATTCTGAAATTTTTAGCTTTTTCCTGTTAATCCTAGCATGATAAAGAAGATTCAAAGAGAGTGAGATGCCAGCTCCTTTCATTCAGTCAGTAGCTTCAAACATTTCTGGTATATGAAAAACATGTTTTTCAATGGCAAAAATCAATGAATATTGTAAATGCACAAACAGTAATATCTCCACATTGCAAGGTGCAATTCTGAAATTTTTTGCTTTTTCCTGCTAATCCTAGCATGATAAAGAAGATTCAAAGAGAGTGAGATGCCAGCTCCTTTCATTCAGTCAGTAGCTTCAAACATTTCTGGTATATGAAAAACATGTTTTTCAATGGCAAAAATCAATGAATATTGTAAATGCACAAACAGTAATATCTCCACATTGCACGGTGCAATTCTGAAATTTTTAGCTTTTTCCTGTTAATCCTAGCATGATAAAGAAGATTCAAAGAGAGTGAGATGCCAGCTCCTTTCATTCAGTCAGTAGCTTCAAACATTTCTGGTATATGAAAAACATGTTTTTCAATGGCAAAAATCAATGAATATTGTAAATGCACAAACAGTAATATCTCCACATTGCAAGGTGCAATTCTGAAATTTTTAGCTTTTTCCTGTTAATCCTAGCATGATAAAGAAGATTCAAAGAGAGTGAGATGCCAGCTCCTTTCATTCAGTCAGTAGCTTCAAACATTTCTGGTATATGAAAAACATGTTTTTCAATGGCAAAAATCAATGAATATTGTAAATGCACAAACAGTAATATCTCCACATTGCAAGGTGCAATTCTGAAATTTTTTGCTTTTTCCTGTTAATCCTAGCATGATAAAGAAGATTCAAAGAGAGTGAGATGCCAGCTCCTTTCATTCAGTCAGTAGCTTCAAACATTTCTGGTATATGAAAAACATGTTTTTCAATGGCAAAAATCAATGAATATTGTAAATGCACAAACAGTAATATCTCCACATTGCAAGGTGCAATTCTGAAATTTTTTGCTTTTTCCTGCTAATCCTAGCATGATAAAGAAGATTCAAAGAGAGTGAGATGCCAGCTCCTTTCATTCAGTCAGTAGCTTCAAACATTTCTGGTATATGAAAAACATGTTTTTCAATGGCAAAAATCAATGAATATTGTAAATGCACAAACAGTAATATCTCCACATTGCACGGTGCAATTCTGAAATTTTTAGCTTTTTCCTGTTAATCCTAGCATGATAAAGAAGATTCAAAGAGAGTGAGATGCCAGCTCCTTTCATTCAGTCAGTAGCTTCAAACATTTCTGGTATATGAAAAACATGTTTTTCAATGGCAAAAATCAATGAATATTGTAAATGCACAAACAGTAATATCTCCACATTGCAAGGTGCAATTCTGAAATTTTTTGCTTTTTCCTGCTAATCCTAGCATGATAAAGAAGATTCAAAGAGAGTGAGATGCCAGCTCCTTTCATTCAGTCAGTAGCTTCAAACATTTCTGGTATATGAAAAACATGTTTTTCAATGGCAAAAATCAATGAATATTGTAAATGCACAAACAGTAATATCTCCACATTGCACGGTGCAATTCTGAAATTTTTAGCTTTTTCCTGTTAATCCTAGCATGATAAAGAAGATTCAAAGAGAGTGAGATGCCAGCTCCTTTCATTCAGTCAGTAGCTTCAAACATTTCTGGACGTTTTTCAATGGCAAAAATCAATGAATATTGTAAATGCACAAACAGTAATATCTCCACATTGCAAGGTGCAATTCTGAAATTTTTTGCTTTTTCCTGTTAATCCTAGCATGATAAAGAAGATTCAAAGAGAGTGAGATGCCAGCTCCTTTCATTCAGTCAGTAGCTTCAAATATTTCTGGTATATGAAAAACATGTTTTTCAATGGCAAAAATCAATGAATATTGTAAATGCACAAACAGTAATATCTCCACATTGCAAGGTGCAATTCTGAAATTTTTTGCTTTTTCCTGTTAATCCTAGCATGATAAAGAAGATTCAAAGAGAGTGAGATGCCAGCTCCTTTCATTCAGTCAGTAGCTTCAAACATTTCTGGTATATGAAAAACATGTTTTTCAATGGCAAAAATCAATGAATATTGTAAATGCACAAACAGTAATATCTCCACATTGCAAGGTGCAATTCTGAAATTTTTTGCTTTTTCCTGCTAATCCTAGCATGATAAAGAAGATTCAAAGAGAGTGAGATGCCAGCTCCTTTCATTCAGTCAGTAGCTTCAAACATTTCTGGTATATGAAAAACATGTTTTTCAATGGCAAAAATCAATGAATATTGTAAATGCACAAACAGTAATATCTCCACATTGCACGGTGCAATTCTGAAATTTTTAGCTTTTTCCTGTTAATCCTAGCATGATAAAGAAGATTCAAAGAGAGTGAGATGCCAGCTCCTTTCATTCAGTCAGTAGCTTCAAACATTTCTGGTATATGAAAAACATGTTTTTCAATGGCAAAAATCAATGAATATTGTAAATGCACAAACAGTAATATCTCCACATTGCAAGGTGCAATTCTGAAATTTTTTGCTTTTTCCTGTTAATCCTAGCATGATAAAGAAGATTCAAAGAGAGTGAGATGCCAGCTCCTTTCATTCAGTCAGTAGCTTCAAACATTTCTGGTATATGAAAAACATGTTTTTCAATGGCAAAAATCAATGAATATTGTAAATGCACAAACAGTAATATCTCCACATTGCAAGGTGCAATTCTGAAATTTTTTGCTTTTTCCTGTTAATCCTAGCATGATAAAGAAGATTCAAAGAGAGTGAGATGCCAGCTCCTTTCATTCAGTCAGTAGCTTCAAACATTTCTGGTATATGAAAAACATGTTTTTCAATGGCAAAAATCAATGAATATTGTAAATGCACAAACAGTAATATCTCCACATTGCAAGGTGCAATTCTGAAATTTTTTGCTTTTTCCTGCTAATCCTAGCATGATAAAGAAGATTCAAAGAGAGTGAGATGCCAGCTCCTTTCATTCAGTCAGTAGCTTCAAACATTTCTGGTATATGAAAAACATGTTTTTCAATGGCAAAAATCAATGAATATTGTAAATGCACAAACAGTAATATCTCCACATTGCACGGTGCAATTCTGAAATTTTTAGCTTTTTCCTGTTAATCCTAGCATGATAAAGAAGATTCAAAGAGAGTGAGATGCCAGCTCCTTTCATTCAGTCAGTAGCTTCAAACATTTCTGGTATATGAAAAACATGTTTTTCAATGGCAAAAATCAATGAATATTGTAAATGCACAAACAGTAATATCTCCACATTGCAAGGTGCAATTCTGAAATTTTTTGCTTTTTCCTGCTAATCCTAGCATGATAAAGAAGATTCAAAGAGAGTGAGATGCCAGCTCCTTTCATTCAGTCAGTAGCTTCAAACATTTCTGGTATATGAAAAACATGTTTTTCAATGGCAAAAATCAATGAATATTGTAAATGCACAAACAGTAATATCTCCACATTGCACGGTGCAATTCTGAAATTTTTAGCTTTTTCCTGTTAATCCTAGCATGATAAAGAAGATTCAAAGAGAGTGAGATGCCAGCTCCTTTCATTCAGTCAGTAGCTTCAAACATTTCTGGACGTTTTTCAATGGCAAAAATCAATGAATATTGTAAATGCACAAACAGTAATATCTCCACATTGCAAGGTGCAATTCTGAAATTTTTTGCTTTTTCCTGTTAATCCTAGCATGATAAAGAAGATTCAAAGAGAGTGAGATGCCAGCTCCTTTCATTCAGTCAGTAGCTTCAAACATTTCTGGTATATGAAAAACATGTTTTTCAATGGCAAAAATCAATGAATATTGTAAATGCACAAACAGTAATATCTCCACATTGCAAGGTGCAATTCTGAAATTTTTTGCTTTTTCCTGTTAATCCTAGCATGATAAAGAAGATTCAAAGAGAGTGAGATGCCAGCTCCTTTCATTCAGTCAGTAGCTTCAAACATTTCTGGTATATGAAAAACATGTTTTTCAATGGCAAAAATCAATGAATATTGTAAATGCACAAACAGTAATATCTCCACATTGCAAGGTGCAATTCTGAAATTTTTTGCTTTTTCCTGCTAATCCTAGCATGATAAAGAAGATTCAAAGAGAGTGAGATGCCAGCTCCTTTCATTCAGTCAGTAGCTTCAAACATTTCTGGTATATGAAAAACATGTTTTTCAATGGCAAAAATCAATGAATATTGTAAATGCACAAACAGTAATATCTCCACATTGCACGGTGCAATTCTGAAATTTTTAGCTTTTTCCTGTTAATCCTAGCATGATAAAGAAGATTCAAAGAGAGTGAGATGCCAGCTCCTTTCATTCAGTCAGTAGCTTCAAACATTTCTGGTATATGAAAAACATGTTTTTCAATGGCAAAAATCAATGAATATTGTAAATGCACAAACAGTAATATCTCCACATTGCAAGGTGCAATTCTGAAATTTTTTGCTTTTTCCTGCTAATCCTAGCATGATAAAGAAGATTCAAAGAGAGTGAGATGCCAGCTCCTTTCATTCAGTCAGTAGCTTCAAACATTTCTGGTATATGAAAAACATGTTTTTCAATGGCAAAAATCAATGAATATTGTAAATGCACAAACAGTAATATCTCCACATTGCACGGTGCAATTCTGAAATTTTTAGCTTTTTCCTGTTAATCCTAGCATGATAAAGAAGATTCAAAGAGAGTGAGATGCCAGCTCCTTTCATTCAGTCAGTAGCTTCAAACATTTCTGGTATATGAAAAACATGTTTTTCAATGGCAAAAATCAATGAATATTGTAAATGCACAAACAGTAATATCTCCACATTGCAAGGTGCAATTCTGAAATTTTTTGCTTTTTCCTGCTAATCCTAGCATGATAAAGAAGATTCAAAGAGAGTGAGATGCCAGCTCCTTTCATTCAGTCAGTAGCTTCAAACATTTCTGGTATATGAAAAACATGTTTTTCAATGGCAAAAATCAATGAATATTGTAAATGCACAAACAGTAATATCTCCACATTGCAAGGTGCAATTCTGAAATTTTTTGCTTTTTCCTGCTAATCCTAGCATGATAAAGAAGATTCAAAGAGAGTGAGATGCCAGCTCCTTTCATTCAGTCAGTAGCTTCAAACATTTCTGGTATATGAAAAACATGTTTTTCAATGGCAAAAATCAATGAATATTGTAAATGCACAAACAGTAATATCTCCACATTGCACGGTGCAATTCTGAAATTTTTAGCTTTTTCCTGTTAATCCTAGCATGGTAAAGAAGATTCAAAGAGAGTGAGATGCCAGCTCCTTTCATTCAGTCAGTAGCTTCAAACATTTCTGGTATATGAAAAACATGTTTTTCAATGGCAAAAATCAATGAATATTGTAAATGCACAAACAGTAATATCTCCACATTGCAAGGTGCAATTCTGAAATTTTTTGCTTTTTCCTGTTAATCCTAGCATGATAAAGAAGATTCAAAGAGAGTGAGATGCCAGCTCCTTTCATTCAGTCAGTAGCTTCAAACATTTCTGGTATATGAAAAACATGTTTTTCAATTTCAAAAATCAATGAATATTGTAAATGCACAAACAGTAATATCTCCACATTGCAAGGTGCAATTCTGAAATTTTTTGCTTTTTCCTGCTAATCCTAGTATGATAAAGAAGATTCAAAGAGAGTGAGATGCCAGCTCCTTTCATTCAGTCAGTAGCTTCAAACATTTCTGGTATATGAAAAACATGTTTTTCAATGGCAAAAATCAATGAATATTGTAAATGCACAAACAGTAATATCTCCACATTGCACGGTGCAATTCTGAAATTTTTAGCTTTTTCCTGTTAATCCTAGCATGATAAAGAAGATTCAAAGAGAGTGAGATGCCAGCTCCTTTCATTCAGTCAGTAGCTTCAAACATTTCTGGTATATGAAAAACATGTTTTTCAATGGCAAAAATCAATGAATATTGTAAATGCACAAACAGTAATATCTCCACATTGCAAGGTGCAATTCTGAAATTTTTTGCTTTTTCCTGCTAATCCTAGCATGATAAAGAAGATTCAAAGAGAGTGAGATGCCAGCTCCTTTCATTCAGTCAGTAGCTTCAAACATTTCTGGTATATGAAAAACATGTTTTTCAATGGCAAAAATCAATGAATATTGTAAATGCACAAACAGTAATATCTCCACATTGCACGGTGCAATTCTGAAATTTTTAGCTTTTTCCTGTTAATCCTAGCATGATAAAGAAGATTCAAAGAGAGTGAGATGCCAGCTCCTTTCATTCAGTCAGTAGCTTCAAACATTTCTGGTATATGAAAAACATGTTTTTCAATGGCAAAAATCAATGAATATTGTAAATGCACAAACAGTAATATCTCCACATTGCACGGTGCAATTCTGAAATTTATAGCTTTTTCCTGTTAATCCTAGCATGATAAAGAAGATTCAAAGAGAGTGAGATGCCAGCTCCTTTCATTCAGTCAGTAGCTTCAAACATTTCTGGTATATGAAAAACATGTTTTTCAATGGCAAAAATCAATGAATATTGTAAATGCACAAACAGTAATATCTCCACATTGCACGGTGCAATTCTGAAATTTTTAGCTTTTTCCTGCTAATCCTAGCATGATAAAGAAGATTCAAAGAGAGTGAGATGCCAGCTCCTTTCATTCAGTCAGTAGCTTCAAACATTTCTGGTATATGAAAAACATGTTTTTCAATGGCAAAAATCAATGAATATTGTAAATGCACAAACAGTAATATCTCCACATTGCACGGTGCAATTCTGAAATTTTTAGCTTTTTCCTGTTAATCCTAGCATGATAAAGAAGATTCAAAGAGAGTGAGATGCCAGCTCCTTTCATTCAGTCAGTAGCTTCAAACATTTCTGGTATATGAAAAACATGTTTTTCAATGGCAAAAATCAATGAATATTGTAAATGCACAAACAGTAATATCTCCACATTGCAAGGTGCAATTCTGAAATTTTTTGCTTTTTCCTGTTAATCCTAGCATGATAAAGAAGATTCAAAGAGAGTGAGATGCCAGCTCCTTTCATTCAGTCAGTAGCTTCAAACATTTCTGGTATATGAAAAACATGTTTTTCAATTTCAAAAATCAATGAATATTGTAAATGCACAAACAGTAATATCTCCACATTGCAAGGTGCAATTCTGAAATTTTTTGCTTTTTCCTGCTAATCCTAGTATGATAAAGAAGATTCAAAGAGAGTGAGATGCCAGCTCCTTTCATTCAGTCAGTAGCTTCAAACATTTCTGGTATATGAAAAACATGTTTTTCAATGGCAAAAATCAATGAATATTGTAAATGCACAAACAGTAATATCTCCACATTGCACGGTGCAATTCTGAAATTTTTAGCTTTTTCCTGTTAATCCTAGCATGATAAAGAAGATTCAAAGAGAGTGAGATGCCAGCTCCTTTCATTCAGTCAGTAGCTTCAAACATTTCTGGTATATGAAAAACATGTTTTTCAATGGCAAAAATCAATGAATATTGTAAATGCAAAAACAGTAATATCTCCACATTGCAAGGTGCAATTCTGAAATTTTTTGCTTTTTCCTGCTAATCCTAGCATGATAAAGAAGATTCAAAGAGAGTGAGATGCCAGCTCCTTTCATTCAGTCAGTAGCTTCAAACATTTCTGGTATATGAAAAACATGTTTTTCAATGGCAAAAATCAATGAATATTGTAAATGCACAAACAGTAATATCTCCACATTGCACGGTGCAATTCTGAAATTTTTAGCTTTTTCCTGTTAATCCTAGCATGATAAAGAAGATTCAAAGAGAGTGAGATGCCAGCTCCTTTCATTCAGTCAGTAGCTTCAAACATTTTTGGTATATGAAAAACATGTTTTTCAATGGCAAAAATCAATGAATATTGTAAATGCACAAACAGTAATATCTCCACATTGCAAGGTGCAATTCTGAAATTTTTAGCTTTTTCCTGTTAATCCTAGCATGATAAAGAAGATTCAAAGAGAGTGAGATGCCAGCTCCTTTCATTCAGTCAGTAGCTTCAAACATTTCTGGTATATGAAAAACATGTTTTTCAATGGCAAAAATCAATGAATATTGTAAATGCACAAACAGTAATATCTCCACATTGCAAGGTGCAATTCTGAAATTTTTTGCTTTTTCCTGTTAATCCTAGCATGATAAAGAAGATTCAAAGAGAGTGAGATGCCAGCTCCTTTCATTCAGTCAGTAGCTTCAAACATTTCTGGTATATGAAAAACATGTTTTTCAATGGCAAAAATCAATGAATATTGTAAATGCACAAACAGTAATATCTCCACATTGCAAGGTGCAATTCTGAAATTTTTTGCTTTTTCCTGCTAATCCTAGCATGATAAAGAAGATTCAAAGAGAGTGAGATGCCAGCTCCTTTCATTCAGTCAGTAGCTTCAAACATTTCTGGTATATGAAAAACATGTTTTTCAATTTCAAAAATCAATGAATATTGTAAATGCACAAACAGTAATATCTCCACATTGCAAGGTGCAATTCTGAAATTTTTTGCTTTTTCCTGCTAATCCTAGTATGATAAAGAAGATTCAAAGAGAGTGAGATGCCAGCTCCTTTCATTCAGTCAGTAGCTTCAAACATTTCTGGTATATGAAAAACATGTTTTTCAATGGCAAAAATCAATGAATATTGTAAATGCACAAACAGTAATATCTCCACATTGCACGGTGCAATTCTGAAATTTTTAGCTTTTTCCTGTTAATCCTAGCATGATAAAGAAGATTCAAAGAGAGTGAGATGCCAGCTCCTTTCATTCAGTCAGTAGCTTCAAACATTTCTGGTATATGAAAAACATGTTTTTCAATGGCAAAAATCAATGAATATTGTAAATGCACAAACAGTAATATCTCCACATTGCAAGGTGCAATTCTGAAATTTTTTGCTTTTTCCTGCTAATCCTAGCATGATAAAGAAGATTCAAAGAGAGTGAGATGCCAGCTCCTTTCATTCAGTCAGTAGCTTCAAACATTTCTGGTATATGAAAAACATGTTTTTCAATGGCAAAAATCAATGAATATTGTAAATGCACAAACAGTAATATCTCCACATTGCACGGTGCAATTCTGAAATTTTTAGCTTTTTCCTGTTAATCCTAGCATGATAAAGAAGATTCAAAGAGAGTGAGATGCCAGCTCCTTTCATTCAGTCAGTAGCTTCAAACATTTCTGGTATATGAAAAACATGTTTTTCAATGGCAAAAATCAATGAATATTGTAAATGCACAAACAGTAATATCTCCACATTGCAAGGTGCAATTCTGAAATTTTTAGCTTTTTCCTGTTAATCCTAGCATGATAAAGAAGATTCAAAGAGAGTGAGATGCCAGCTCCTTTCATTCAGTCAGTAGCTTCAAACATTTCTGGTATATGAAAAACATGTTTTTCAATGGCAAAAATCAATGAATATTGTAAATGCACAAACAGTAATATCTCCACATTGCAAGGTGCAATTCTGAAATTTTTTGCTTTTTCCTGTTAATCCTAGCATGATAAAGAAGATTCAAAGAGAGTGAGATGCCAGCTCCTTTCATTCAGTCAGTAGCTTCAAACATTTCTGGTATATGAAAAACATGTTTTTCAATGGCAAAAATCAATGAATATTGTAAATGCACAAACAGTAATATCTCCACATTGCAAGGTGCAATTCTGAAATTTTTTGCTTTTTCCTGCTAATCCTAGCATGATAAAGAAGATTCAAAGAGAGTGAGATGCCAGCTCCTTTCATTCAGTCAGTAGCTTCAAACATTTCTGGTATATGAAAAACATGTTTTTCAATGGCAAAAATCAATGAATATTGTAAATGCAC